>NW_026913855.1:19197500-19262500 GCF_034315485.1 Pezoporus occidentalis
ACAGAAAAAAAAAATATTGTTTAGACCCAGTTTTCTTCTTTAGCAAGAGTCAGCAAATTTCCTTTCAGTTCAGGTGCTTCAAAATCCTATGCATCTGAACTTCCATTACTGTGGTGGAATTTATGTCCAAGTATATTTACCAAAATTCCTTTGGTCTCCTCATTGGAGTTGTAGGTCCTTCCTAACATTAATGTATGCATTTGGCATACAGATAGTTATCCCAGTTTCAAAATTAGGTATGTGGGACCATCAGTGATTTGCCCCGGGGCAAAGGAAAGTCTGCGAAAAAAAAGGGAAAGTCAACCTCCATCCAAGAAGTCCCAGACCAGAGTAGTTTAATAGAGAGGCCAAGGCATGGGATCTTCTTTCTTCTTACTCAGTCACTTAATTACTTTTGTTTCTACTGAATTTAATTTGGCATTTCTTGTGCTGGTGTGAGCTTGAAGCCTGGGAGGTGCTGATTGCTGCAAACTGGGGCTAGCCCTAGTCCTTGTACTGTATTCCCAGTGTGTTTTTCTAATAACTAGATTTCTGCTTTCAGCCAAGCCACAGTTACTGCTTCTAGTCATAATTTCAGAGATTACATGGAATCATGGTAAATCTTCTCATGTAATTTGGGATTTAGCATGAAAAATTTTGGAATTATGACTGCAGATATACAATGTTCATTTAAGTTTCCAGTACTTCTGAAGACTAGTATGCTTTTTTATGCTAGTAGCCATTAAGAACTATAAACCTTTACATACATCTGTCAAGCTACTGCCCGGACACTTACAAAAATATTGGTAAATGACTGGAGGAGTCAACTGCTGGTAGCTTTATGTTTAGGTCCCTCAGATTGCTTGTCTGAACTTAGATAACATCCAGATAACAAAATATTGTTGTGGATTTTGTTGTTTTGTTTTGTTTTTTAATAGGACAAAAATTAGTATTGCCTGTGTACCTGGGTTTTAAAATTCATAAAATAAGTTTCTCAATCCCTGTAGAAGGGCAGTTACAATTCAGTAGTGGTTTTCCTTGGTAAATATTATAATGGATGTTCTCACCGAACAGTGTTATTGAAATACACATTTAAGAATGCAAAGCATCTATGTGCATGTATTTGTATGTGGGAGGTGAAGATTTCATTTATATGTAATTTATTTTCTATAATCCAATAAGTATTTTCTGTGAACAGAGAACAAGTTCAATGTTAAACAGTTTTAAAAGAGTTTAGTGTAGACAGGTTTTACTGAAACAGGCAATATGTACGTTTTTGTGCTTTTTTTTAATTATGGCCCCAAATTTTTTGACTGTGAATTTAATGCTTTGCAAACTGTTGCCACTAAGGGGAAAATGTGGTCCTCTTCCAGTACATGCATACATACACTTGCAAAATGCAGTGTTTGCCCTGCCAAGTTTCATTCTTAACATATAACAACATAAATACTGCTCTCCTCACCCCTATCATTGTGTTATAATTACGTTAGCCTATGTGGTGCAAATAGTGTTTCCAGTAACAGCAAAAGAAATTTAGAAATAATAAAGCTGTCAGTGTTAACAGTGATTCTTGACAAGACTCACGTAAACCTAACTAAAAATGGAAAAAGGTTTACTTGTCAAAAAAGAGAATAATGCAAAGTTTCGGGTTTTCTATTTCCTCTGTCAGATTTGTTTCTTACAATGAATTTAATGATTTTTTAAAGAGAGACAGTTGCTCTCCTTCACCTTTTCTCTTTTCCTCACACACTGCCAATCCTGAGACCAAAAATGGCCTTTAAAATCAATTGAAAGAATTTGTTCCTCACTGTAAAGAACTTTCAGTTCTCTTTATGGTTTAAAAATCAAGACTTTTTTCTATGTATTTAATACAAAAATTGGAGCACTGCTATTACTTGCAAAGCTTGAAAGAAAAGCACACTTCAGTGAATTCTGTATAACACACCAGTTCTTCCAGGCTTGGAAGTAATGGTAGTAGTCTGATTTTGGTTTAAACATATAAAAAGCCTCTGATTCAATGAAAGAAGAATCTCAATACTTGACTTGTTTCTAAACAGGTATTTTGAGCCTTAAATGACTTAACATTAGGTTTGCTCTTGGACTCAATAATCTTACAAGTTTCGATGTCTCAATGTCCAGGTGGAGACCAGTAACGAGTGGTGTCCCCCAGGGATCTGTGTTGGGACCAGTCTTGTTCAACATCTTCGTCGCTGACATGGACAGTGGGACTGAGTGCGCCCTCAGCAAGTTTGCCGATGACACCAAGCTGTGTGGTTCAGTTGATACTCTGGAGGGAAGGAATGCCATCCAGAGGGACCTTGACACGCCTGTGAGGTGGGCTGATGCCAACCTCATGAAGTTTAACCATGCCAAATGCAAGGTCCTACACCTGGGCCGGAGCAATCCCAGGCACAGCTACAGGTTGGGCAGAGAAGAGATTCAGAGCAGCCCTGCGGAGAAGGACCTGGGGGTGTTGGTCAATGAGAAACTGAACATGAGCCAGCTTCAGTGTGCGCTTGCAGCCCAGAAAGCCAACCGTATCCTGGTCTGCATCAAAAGGAGCGTGACCAGCAGGTCGAAGGAGGTGATCCTGCCCCTCTACTCTGCTCTTGTGAGACCTCACCTGGAGTATTGTGTGCAGTTCTGGTGTCCTCAACATAAAAAGGACATGGAACTGTTGGAACAAGTCCAGAGAAGGGCCACGAGGACGATCAGGGGACTGGAGCACCTCCCGTACGAAGACAGGCTGAGAAAGTTGGAGCTGTTCAGCCTGGAGAAGAGGAGGCTGTGTGGAGACCTCATAGAAGCCTTCCAGTATCTGAAGGGGGCCTACAAGGATGCTGGGGAGGGACTATTTGTTAGGGACTGTAGTGACAGGACAAAGGGAGATGGGTTAAAGCTTAAATGGAGGAAATTTAGACTGGATATAAGGAAGTTCTTTACTGTAATGGTAGTGAGGCACTGGAATGGGTTGCCCAGGGAAGTTGTGAATGCTCCATCCCTGGTGGTGTTCAAGGACAGAGCCTTGGATGACATGATTTAGTGTGAGGTGTCCCTGGCCATGGCAAGGGGGTTAGAACTAGATGATCTTAAGGTCCTTTCCACCCTAAATATTCTATGATTCTATGAAATGCTTCTATGACTCTATGTGCATTTGTATATGAGGTCTGATTTTTGAATTGCTGTGAACTGATGTACTCTCTGTGATTTCTGTTGTGCTGTTTGAGATTATGATAGCATGGCACTTGACACTAAATATCTAGCACATGGATTCAGGATCTCCTTTGCTTTAAGCATCAATAAAGTTCTGTTTGTCTTCACTAAGGTAAATATCTGGGTGACTATATAAAGACCATTTAAAACAAATTGTTTTCCTCTTTTTAAGCTTGTGCGTTTTGCAAGAAGTTGCATAGGTTTTAATTATCTCACATTAGGATATCATTATCACATGAGGATAGCTCACAAGAATTAAAAGTAGCATGACGTGAAATTTTTCATAGTTGAAAATATGTTGCTGATTATACCAATTAGTTTTAAAATCTTCAAAGATATAAAAGGAATATTTTTATGAAGAATTTTTTTGAAGGCAAAACCTGCAACATAAGAAGGTCTGTGCAAACACAAAATATGGTGTTTTGAACATGTCAATGCAATTAATATTGTTAAAAACTATTTTAGCATGAGGAATATGTGTTAAAAGATACTATAAAATAAATTTGGAAGACAGTGGTTGATTGTAACTGTTGGGGGGGGTTTGTTGTTGTTTTGGTTATTTTTTTTCAACTATAAGGATATAATAGCAACTGGGAAGGTTATCTAATATTCCCTGATAATACAGCAAAATTGTTGATAAAGTTAAGAAACAAGTAGACAAAACATGAACTGTACATTGAAGTGGATGTCACTTGGCTGATAGAATATGTTGGATATGCTCCAGTGGTCCGTGAATTTAATTTTTTATTTGCCTTACGTTATATTTTCTAGATAGTTTAATTTTAAATGCCTGTAAATATGTGAGACTGTGTTGAAATATTTTTGAGAGTACAAAAATCTAATCTAAGAGTAAAACAGTATGAATAAAATGAAGAAAACATACCGTGCTTTTAAACCATGAAGACTGTAATGTGCACTAATAGAGTCACAGAGGTTTAAGGTAAAGATGATCTGATGTCTAGAAAAAAAAAAAAGTACCAGAAAACTTTCTCTTCAGATTAAATGTAAGTTCTGGACCGATTATTTCTTCTGCACTTGTTCATGACCTCACTAACACCTGAAGTAGAAGTAGAAGATTTGAACCTACTGGACTCTTTTTATCAAAGGTAACTTAAAAGTTTTCAGTAGAAGAAAAATGTAAGATTAGCACCAAATTCTGAACAGCTTATATTGGATTGCAGTATATTTCCCTAAGGAAGTAACCTATGGCTTTTGACACAAGTTGTGCCGACACGAGTGTGTGGTACATGTTCTGTGGGAATATCTCAAGAAGAGCCATTATTGAATAATTTTAAATCTTGGAGTAAGGCTGTTTTATGATGAACTATTGGATGGAGTTTTGAATCAGCAGCAACTTGATTTAATATTACTTGATCCTATGAAATTTTCATAGATTTTTAAGATGAGGGCAGCAGAGGGGGCAGCCTCATTATTTCTCCTTGCAACATTCATTGAAACATAGACGCATTTTGAAGTTGTGGGTTAATTGTTTGGCTTAAAGTGTAATTTATTTTTCAGTGCTGAATTAGCAATACTTAGGCATATTATTCATGCTTTAGTAGAGAAAGCAGATTAGTTAAACTCCAAGAATTGAATTCTTAAAGGTTACATTTTGAAAACAAATGTGTATGAGAGAGAAGGCTAACTATAACCAGACATAGGTTGTCATTACATGAATTAAGCATCTGTTTGGATTAGTCCTGAAATTATTGACATTAGACCATGATTGCAGGGATATTTTGCTATACTATTTGATAGTCACTGTGATCAGACTGCTTTTCTCCTTTCTCCTCCTGAAACCACTTGCAGTTCATTTCTCAGTTCCGCACCTGTGTCCCAGAATGGGAACATAACCAACATAAAAATTAGGGAAGTTTGGGTTCACAACTTCTTCTCCACTGAAGAAAACAAACAGAAACATGGCCTGAAAAAACAGACTAGTAAGAGATCTAGTTCTAATTATGCTTGCTTTTGTGAGCATGAGGAACTGTGGGCTACAATTCCCCAGACAAACTATGCAATTACTCCCTCTACTTAAGCAAATGAATAAAGTAAATTTATTAATACATATTGGAAGTATATACAGGCTTAAAGACAGATGTATGCAATAAAGTACCTGCTGGAATTTGGAGATATTAACCCATCATAGCACTACAAATTATGACAGAGCAGAAGATTATAAATAGAGGACATCCATCCCTGGCAGTGTTCAAGGCCAGGCTGGACAGAGTCTTGGGTGACATGGTTTAGTGTGTGGTGTCCCTGCCCATGGCAGGGGGACTGGAACTAGATGATCTTAAGGCCCTTTCCAACCCTAACTATTCTATGATTTTATGATGCTATGATATCACAAGAGTAAGTCATAATCTTGCATTACAACAATTTCAAATGGGAATCATGGAATGTGTCTGGTTACCAAAATGCTGAACTGTCGCAGAAACTGCTGTTTTTCATTTATTGTAAGGTAATAGTTTGGTTTACTGTGACCAGAGTAAGATTTTTTTCGTGTGAGGACTTGTGGTCAAAATAAATGCTTAAAGGTCATTTATGTAACAGGTCCATGTACAGCAGAGGTCTTGCAGTGGACTATCCTTGTATGCAGCACCATTGCGCTGAAGAATCAGATGACTTGCATGACTCTGACATTAAGCAATAAGTTCCTGTGAGTTTCCAGGACAGCTAACACAAATTAACTCATGTCATTTAGAAGTCATGGCTAGTCAACATTACCCTGCAGTTTCTTTGTCTTTCTGTCATCTCCCTCCTCTGACACTGTTCCACCAGAAAGTGCCCTTACACTTTATTACGTAGGGTACCATTCGTGAGCAGAGAGTTTTCTAATGCTTTTTTGTGAATTCAAAGGAATTCCACTGTAATGAGGTTTCTATTGAATGATAGATGCTGAAATTAACTTTGGAAGAAGGTTGAGGATCCCAAAATATGACTTTTTTTATTGTATAATGGGATGACCTAATATATTAATGGCTTCTTTGAATTGTGCCTACAGTATGATTTGCAATAACTAATTGCTTATATTGAAATTACTGAGAAAATTGTAACATATTTATAATATGCTGCTGGTTGGAAAAATCATACCTGCGCTTTTTTGCTTGGAATATAATAGTAATAAATATACGTTTTTACTGGAGATAATGAACTAACAGCTGGAAGCCCTGGATGCTTGTTGTCTTTTGTCGTATGCTTCTTTTGTATTTAACATGTGGAATGCCATCAAAATATCATACCAATATTTTTGTTACACAGCAGCTGACTTGTAGTCAGCAAGTTCTTCTGAGGTTTCATGCTCATGCTTACGTTCTCACTGTATCTTGAGCATTTGCTGTATCTAGAGCACAGCTGTGAATTGAAACTGTACCTGAAAAAGCAGGCATTGAACTAAGGAAGAGAGAAAAACTTCCTTCATATTTATGTATTTTTTCATGTTGTGACTCAGATAAGTTACTTCTAGAAAGGTTCATAGTAAAGAATTCTTTTAACAGCAGGTAGGTGAGCTAAGGAGGCATGTCTTAACTGCTCTTTAGACTTCTCTTTAAGTTCAGGAAAATGGAGTGTTTCTTAGAAATAGCTTGTTTCCCATATGGGGCAAAGCTAAAGTGCTAGCTGTTCCTGTATTAAGATTTCACTTGTTGTTAAGGTAGTGTTTCTTTATAAACTCACCCAGCTATAATGATGTTCTCACTACTAAGCTATCATTTTACTTCTTAAGCCTGACATACTCTGCTTATGCTGGCTCACTCTTACAAGTGTAAGAGCAGAATCACCGAATACCAGCACACCAGCATCCTTTTTTCCTTTTTTTTTCTTTTTTTTTTTTTTTAAGAACCAGGCCTTTAGCCCTCTTTTCACTTTGCTTCCATTAGTAGCAAATCCCCCTTGTCCTTTTTAATTTTTAATTACCATTGTCTGTTCACCTTTGTTTTACCCATGACATCTTCAATTTAAACAGTATCAGAGAGGTTGATGTGAACAGTTTTCTTTTCAGCTTAAGTGACTGCAGCTCGTTTAGTTGTTAATTATGCAGGGAGGTTTGCATGGCTGCGGCTGGTAATTTGAATATGCTCCCAATGTCAGGTCTGTGTCTGGATGGCTGAGCTTGTAAAAGGATTATGATGTATATATGGTTCACAGCTAAGAGGGCTAATGAAAGTACCTCATTTAATCAAACACAATTAATTAAATGAACTTATGATATTAACCCATCTTTTCGTGCATGTATAATTTATATTAATTGATCTGCTGCATTGAAGTTGACCAATCAGGTAGGCTGCTGACAGCCTAAGGAAGAAGGAAGTACCATTAGCATTAGTTTGATGCAAACTATAATTGATGGGTCAGTGTGTTTTACGGATGTAGCAAAAGCTTTGTTAATTGTCATAAGAAGTTCAAATTGATTGTGTCTGCATTAGTACATAAATTTAAATTGATTAATGTTTTGTTCTAAAATTAATGTCTATACTGCATGGGTGATACAATGCTTTATTTATTGGATTCATTAATGCAGTCTCAGGAAAAATAGTGTTGAAGTTAGGTAAGCGGGAGTAGATCGTTAAGGATGAGTTCAGTGGAGCCATGTGGGAGACAGCATTCCCTCACAGAGCCTGAGCCCGCCGCACTGAAATGGCCGAGTGTGAAACACTGTCCTGAGACCATGGAGGCTGATATTTAATTAAAGCATTTTTAAAGACGTTAGTAATATGAGGCACAAAAAAATTAAAAACCCCAACAACTTTTACATATAGGAAATGCTAAGAAGAAATACAAAGAAAGCTTAGAGCTGGCTGATTGTCTTGTATGTAGTTAAGTCTTCGTAGCCCAGGTCAGTGTTGTCGTGTAAACCTATTACATACAAGTGCTGCAGCCAGCTTGTACTGTGTCTTCAGCCGAACAGGAAGCTGAAATTACAGCACAGCAGGTTTGTTGCACGATTGTTTTGTCTGTCCCTCTTCTGCATTTCCCAGCATAAGGAAATACAGTAGGTATTTCATGTTTGACAATCCTTTATTTTAATAAGTATTTGCATTGCACATATTTAATTCTTATGGTATAGCACAGGATGCTTTGGCATGTCTTATGGCATTTGCAGTTAAACTTATTTTGCCCTTCTTATTCTAGATTATTATAGCACCTTATATTTCAGTTTGCTTCACTTTTGACATGAAGTTTTAAAGGAACAAAGAAAAGTAGAAGAACCACTGAGAAGTCACTTTAATTCATTTATAACCCCTTTTTTTTTTCTTACCAAAGGAAACTTAACATCTGTTTCTTATAAACTGATTTAAATAGAAAATGTGTAATGCATCCTTTTACCAAATGGTTCTTTCTTTTATTGGAGGAATAAAGCAGTTTGACTGTTCTGCTTTTACTACAGTGCATTCATGCTCTTAGAAATGGGACGTCTCCACTTTCACGAGGATGCAGTCTAAGCTTTGCACAGTAGAGAAGAGATTATATATTTTTCTCTGTTGTCTCACTGAAGTAAGGTATACAATGTATTATTTACAGGCTGTTCTCTGGTTCTATAACGCTTGAATCATATTCAAATATCACTCCATGTGGTGGCACTAGCGAGTAGCAAACATTGTAATTGGTTCCTGGAGCACAGCTCCTTTTCCTTTTAACTTTTTGAGATTGTGTTAATGGGTGCCTTGCACTTGTTTTCTATTGCCAGATTTTAAGGACAGCTATTCAAAGCTAAGTCATATTGTTCTGAGGCAATCGTGATGAAGTGATGAGTTTTGTCATGTGCAGCAACGTCGGCAGTACTTCTGACAGTTTGGGCAAATTAAGTTCTTATTACTTGTTTAAATTATGTTTAGTGCTCCTCCTTTTTTTTTTTTTTTCCTCCAGCTTTTAACTGCTGTGTATCTTCTATAAGTAAAGATATACGTGCAGACAGTTCTCATATTTCAGGTGAAAAGACGGTGCTGTAAATTTTCATGTTTTGTTTACACCTTTGTTTGAACTCCTCTGCAGTATTACAGTTAATTACTAGCGCAAGAAACGTGCTTTTCAGTATGCTGGTTTCCCAGCAGAGTGGCTTTTTGCCTTGCAAAGATTTTACACTAATAATGCATGAATATTTGACCCAGAGCCAAAAGCAAGTGAAAAAGACTCATGCTGTGTAGAGAAAGCTATGAACGGCTCTCCTTTGCGCTCTAAAGAGTAAAGGAAATGGAAAATAAAATAGAGAAAATGTATTGCTTAAATAACATAAAAATTTGAAAAAACTATTCTTGGTGATACCACATGTTGCACCAGAAAAGAAAAAAAGAAATGACTGCAGGCATCTTGTGCCAGAGCAGGGTGAAAATGAGCACCTTGGGAGTCACTGCCTTAAATTAAGATACTTCTCTGTCATTTTTCCAAAGTCAGAAAGGTAAAAAGAAAAAGGTGTGTGTGTTAGTGTATTAGAGAGAGGGAGGAAGGAAGCACGTGTGTTTGTCTGTGAAGCAGAATGGGAGGTGGTATTGGCTTTACAGCAATAATCTTGCTTTTGCCTAGCAGCCCTGTGAATGGGTCACAGATGTTCCAAGAGTGGAAATCAACATTATATTTTTAAAACCACTCAACTATAAGCAGAATGCAGTGTCACTTGGAGCAATTATTTTGTTAATTGTGTTGTGGTTTAGGTTGCAACCAGAGCTGCACTCTTTGCTAATGATAGTATTATGTGGGCTAAAGTGTGTGAGAGGAGGGAGAGCAGATAACTGGCTGCCTTTTGAAATGTTTGCAGTGAACTCGGGGTGGGAAAGTGGTTGCTATTACAAAAACATATTGGAAATAAGAGTAGAGATAGGTGAGTATGAAATAAGGAGGGAACTGGCCATACCTCTTGCCTTCAAGTCCGCTCCCTTAATTTGCCTTTGCTGAGTGGGGAGAAAGTCAATTCTTGATTAACAGTGGAGAAAAACAAAGCTTTAGGAATGAGTGTGATGCCTGTGGCCAATGGATTCCTTGTGGGTTATTCTCTCTCTCTGAAACACTGTGAAAATCCGAGACCTGGGCTGTCCATCCTCACCTCCAATTCAATGGTTCTGCCATCAGTAGGTGTCACTGCAGCCAGACAGAAATACCAGCAGAGAGTGCAGGAAGGCACACATTCATATAACCATAAAAAAGATAATCAACACAGTGAAAAAGTATGGCCTCTCCAGCACATGATAAAATTTTATGTAATAATTTGGAGACTTAAATATAAAAAATAAATCAATACAACTCCACTAAAAAGGTTGTCACTTACTGAAAAAGAATCTTTTCTTCATGACCTCCCAAAAGGCTTACACTTGGATTCATAGATAGGGCAACATAAATATTTAACTTAGCTAAATTCAATAAAAGAAACTGTTACTTAAAAAATGAAGAGAACTATTCGTATGTAGTGCAAAGGTATGTGTGTGTTATTTCAAAATCAGATGACAATGTCATCATAGCAGGAAATATTTTTTAATCTCTTCTGTAATTAAGGCTACAACTTGAGATTGTAGTCCTAAAAAATACAAGAAATTATTAATTATTAGTAGGAAAATGCTAGGCATTGACATATTTAGTTACTGAACAGCAATATACTCATTGAACTTTCACATTTATTTAGAATTTATCTAACCTGAAAAGGTTACATTACAATAAATCAAGAAAAAAATGGTACATTGTCATTAGAAAAATAAAATAACTTTAATTGATTCCACACAAAAAAAAAATTACCATAGGGGAAAGGATCTGACACATTCAGTAATAATAGTAAATATTTTTCAGGGTTTATTTTTTTAATTATTAAAAATTCTTAGCATTGGTATAAAAAATATAAAACACTTCTTTAAACCCACATGATGTATCTCCTCAAATACTAACTAACCTCTTATCTTTTTGTTATAATTTCAGTAGCATAAATGTAACAGGAAAGCAATGCTCAGAATTAAAAATGGAAAATGAAATTTAGCACTGTCTTGAAGTTTCAATTGTTATAGCAGGAATAGGTTTGGAAATAATGTAAGGCTAGCTTCTGTTCAGTTGGTTCAGGCTGTCCATTTAGAAAGTCCATGTTTAACCAACTGCTAGAGTTTCACAAAACACAATGTTTCATTTAAATTCTTACAGCACTGTTTTATTTTGTACAGAAAATAAGATCTCTTTGGTTGTTTAGAACTGATTTTTAAGTTGATAGACAAAAGAAAGATTCCTTTTTTTTTTCATTTCTAGAACACAATATTTAGACAAGAAATGAAGTACTGGATTAAATCTGAAAATGTAATATGACATATTGTACTTTTACTGTTGTTTTGAGGTGTATTAGTACAATTATGCAGGGAAAGCCTGGATTGTTTGGCAGATGCATAAGTCCTCTGCACAGAGAAGTCTGCAAAAGCTTAATTAATTAGAATGATTAATTTTTGGGGTGGAAATTAAGTGGTTAGGTTAGTATTTAATGTGCCCTACTATGAAAACTTTAGTTCAATTTTGGAGCTGTATTTAATAAGGCTTAGTCAGGCAAATCATTGACAATAGTCAGATAACTAAAATGAGTTCTTTCTCTCAGTATCTCTTCCTTCCTTTAGGACTCTCATTCTCCTGTCTGGACAGTGATTCAGCAGTTCTGATTTAGCTGACTAGCAATAATTTATTATCAAATATTTTCACTCACTTATCAGAGGGCTTAATCTACGACACTGCCTTTTTTAGTACGTGTGTGTGAGCATACACTTCAAATACACATTTGATCTGAATTATGTACAACAAAACATTTTGCCTGCGTCAATGAATAGCTGATAACAATGCGTTCATCTGTATTTGTGGAAAAATGAGGATTGATGTTGCTCAGTATGGACCAGTTCTTTAAAACACAAATTAACATTTCTTTAAAAAAAACCACTAGTCAGAGGACATGCAAATGTTTTGCTCCTTCTGGTTTTATAAACTCTCTAAAGCTAAGCTCCATATGCATATTAATAGCTTCACTCTGCGTGGGGGTGAAGACTAGACTTTTCTCATTTCATTCATTATGGTGATTTAGGTGCTAACACAGTGGGCTGACTTGCAGGCTGCTGCAGCTTCAGTGCTGCAACAACCAGCTGAAGTTTGTCTGTATTAATGTTTCCAGCTATCATACCTGAAGCAAAAGAGAAAGTGAGATGAAAGAGATTAGTTTTATGTCTAAAAATTGGTTATCTGTAGTGTTTCATGAAATTTGCCCCGAAGGGAAACTTCCTGGATAGTTTTCTTGTTACTTGACACAATTCAGGCAGAATCATATTTGTTCCTTTGTCATGTTACTTTAGCATGGTGTGTTGAGTAAAGTGAACAGGTGCCCTCTTGTATTGATCAGCTATCATGGCAAGGAGCTATTATTAGATTTTGAAGGGGAAAGAGAAGGCTTGAGAAATGAAGAGGAGAAAGTGGGACAGGTTATTGATGATGGTAATAACTGTGCTCACTGGTCTCCAAACACCGGAGCTGTAAAGTTGGCCAGATGAGGAGATGAGTATAGATATGTTGAAGGGAAAAGACAACATGAAGAAGTATGGAGAATAGCTTCTTACCTGGCAGAGTTATTAAAGTTCATTGAAGGAAGATGAACTGTTTCAATATGTTAAACACTTGAGGCTGTTAAGAGAGAGTTGCTGTCACAGAAAGAGGCATTGTTTAGGTTTGCTTTTTCCTTTTTCTTTTTCCTTGCTCTTTCCTTGCTGTCTATAATTTTTTAATTTGAGCTTGTTTCTGTTCCTGTATAGCTATATGCTATATAACTGTGGAGAAATTAAAAAGCAAACAAAGGGAAAAGGATAACAGATTCGTTTGAACAGGACCTATTGCTCATTTTATCTGAAAGCCGACTTCACGCTGTGAGTCCCTCAAAAGCACAGGGTTAATCATTGTTATTGAATGAGTAAGAATATAGTATGCATATATATCATCTTGTACCACTACTCACCCGTTTGGTACAACAACTTCCTCAGCAATGGCTTTATTGTAGGCAAACCACTGCCATATTTTAGGAGCCAAGTATGCTGAATGTTATATAGCTTTATGCGTAATGAGATGCACTAGCCAGAAGAGACTCAAAATAGACCCAACATGATTCAGAATATGCTACTTTTTCCAAAACAGTGACTCTAACATAATTAATTTGGTGGTAATAAAAGGCAAAAATGTAATTCTGCATTCTGCTTGATAGTAAGAAGTGCACTAAATTAAGAGACAGTGAACTCTCAACAGTAAATTTTGCTTGAGGGTTAAACTCTGTTCTACTGAAAGGTCACCACATGATTCAATGTTTTTAATCCTTCCACATTGTAATGACATTTTAAGGGATGTTTGCAAACATATATCAGAGTTGTCTATACAAAATCACATTTGATTTCAACGCATGGAGAAGGGATGTTTCCTCCATTGTGTATAAAGCACGTGTTAATTTAAATTCTGTTGCTGGAATTTGTTTTACATATATTCTGAAACAGAATATAAATTGGGATGGTTGAAATGTATACAGTTTCTCTTGCAGACAGAAATATAATTATGTTACTTCACTGGCCGCCACCCCTACCCAAAAATAAGTCTATCTTCCTAAGCTGTTCCCTTTCATTTTTCTGGGAGGAATATTGCAACCAAATTTAAGAAAGGAAGAAACTTCTTATAAGTGACTGTATAGGCATTTAAGGCAATCTAAACCATATTCAATGGAAATGGAAACCTGGCTGCCTATGGGTATATCTCCTTGGTGGAATGAACCTTGTGCAGGGATCTCCAAGATACCACTGGTAGCCTGGTATTCAGACTCTGACGTATGGGGGGACGTAGTACAGTAGGTCTTACTGCAGATTTTAAAACCAACATTGCCATATTAACAGGGCACTGCACTTAATCTTGTAAATTCTGACTTCGGCAAGACTGATCATTTGGGCATAGCACCCTACTGCTTCCAATTTGAAAAGTATTGCTGAGACCATGCTGTCCAACAGTTATGTCCTTTGTAATCCTCTTGATCTTGAAAGGAATCCTTCAGTCACTTGATGGGAATATGAGAAGCTATTAAAGTTTGGTCCATACATACATATGTATAGCTGACTTCTACAATCAATTAAGGACAAAATATGGTTAGCCCACTGCAAACACATCTTTTAAAATGAATAATTTATGTACTTAAAAAATATGGGTTTGTCATTGCAAAACTATTTATCAGTTTGAATCAAATTCAACAAGGAGCTGCAGCTGGCAATGGTTTTTCAAAGAAGAGGGCATTACTAGCTTCACCTGCCTGCCAATTCAGGTAACTACCTATATTGCAGCACTTCTCCCCCATCTTAAACTGTCCCCTTAGAGCATCCCTCTTTAACACTCAGGGAACAGTTATATCCCATATGCTAAAGAGTTATTCTCACAGTATTTCATGCAGACTGGAACCTTTTTGACATAAAGGACTGAGAAGTCTTTTCCTGGAAAAATCCTCTACTTTGGCTAATGCAGTCACTCTCAACCAGGCACATGTGCTCCTGGCCCATCAGAAGCGCATCATGGAGCATGGTTTATTAAGGGACGCAATATTGCGTATTTTCTCAGAGCAGCTGATCTGCAAAGCAAAACTGGGACCATTGTCTTAGAGGTTAGGAGACTCATTTGGGGAGTAGGAAAGCTGGACTCATACCCACTTTATGATTCATAATAGATTTTCCAGACAAACATGGGTCCACAGTGTGAGAACATCCTTCTGAAATGAGATGGAAAAATTTTTGCTACAGACCCTACTTATATTTCTGCAAAAGAGAGTAGCTATCACAGAGAGAATGTAAGTGCCTCTTCTCGCATTACTCACCACATCTTCACCACATAACTATCCTGGGGAGAAGTCTCCTTAGCAGGAAATAATTGAGCCTGACTTTCCACATTCTGGTTAGTGCTTCCACTTAGTGTTCAATGAAAGGAAATGTACAAGTTTTCTTGTTGACCTGGTCCCCCATACTTTGTCTCATCCTTTTAGAATCTAACCGTTTGATGGTTTTTTGGTTTTGTTTTTTTCCTTTCTTCTGTGTTGCCCTAAAAGAACATTTAATTTTAGGTAGAACAAAGTTTTCTTTGACAAAAATCTACTCAACTTATTTCTCTCTCTTTTTTTTCTTTTTCTTTTTTTTTTCTTTTTAATAGCAAAATCTGATTCTCAGTGAATTCAGATTTTTCTGATGAAGAGAGGAGAAAGGGAAGAGAAGTAGCTGAATCCTACTGTAAAGCACCTTTTAGTTCATTTCAGAATAAATACACTTTTATTCTGGAACAAGTTCTTGGTCAGGCATGTTAAGAACAAATAATAAAACCACCATTGTGGACCTGAATTCCTGGCATTGCATGTGATGCTCTACATAGTTTACCTTGTGGCCCAGTAATGGGGAAATGACATGCCATATTTCCTTCCTTACACAGTCCACACTCTGGCACTTCCAGCAACACAGAGAATAGAGGCATTTCAGCTAAGTGCATGCGAAGGGAACAATGATTATACATGCACTCTTTCACCTATCTCTTTACAAAGCCAGTAGTAAAATCATAGAATCATAGAATGAAATGCAGAATATAAAATTCACAAGATGCATTTTATGCATGGTGCTCTTGTAGCCATCAATGACTTCACGGTCATCACCAGTGGGGAAGGAAAAGGTGGGGGTCACAGAGGTTCATGCCTCCATGTGGGATGGGTCTTTGGGGCAAATTTAGTTTGAAGTTTCTGTTGTTTCCAGAAGACTTGCCTGATGAGTTCTAGGGAGGTGAAATGGTGATATCTTCACTCAGATATGAGGCATTTCATCTCGCATCTCTCTCTGTCCCATGGCTCACCAAATGAATACTCCTGCTGTGCCTATTTATGGAAGGTGTCCCAAACTGACAAAGCACTAATGACTAAATGGAGCGCTCACTCAAGGAACAATGAGTCATGCATGCAGAGAGGAAACAGATTCTCCCAGACGTACTAACAGAGTCATGCTAACTACAGTTTCTGAACGGAAAACCTGCAAATCTACTGTCCACACTGGTATGATTGTACCGTATTTCCAGTTTTCTGTCCACAGCATCCAAAATAATTATTACATTGTTTTTGTTTCATATCAAGAACAGGCAGCTGAGAGGAAAGTTTCATATTTTTTTTTCAATCTTTCTGTAACATAGTTTGTGTGTTTGATAGGAGTAGACAAAGTCTTGCGAAATACATCATATGCTCATTTTCTTAACTTTGCACCTGAGCATTAGGCAGAATGTTGTATATAACTGGTCCTTCTCCCCTGTTTCTGTTTTACTTGTCACTAATGAGTAATGCTTTTTAGTCTCTTCCTCTTATATAAATCGCCAGCAATTTCATAGGTGCTCAGGGATTTCTCATTAAACAGCCTACATTATTTCCATAAAGTAGTAGTTTCCTCATTTATTTTTTTTATTTCTCTCTTTTTTAAAAAAAATTGTCTTATGAATGTGGATCACCTCTGTCACACTCAAGGAAACTGCTGGTTGTACTGTTCAATGATGTAAAAAGAAAGGATTTTCACATCAGGAGAAATATAATTTCCACTGTAGTGAAACTGCACATCTAAAGCACTGTTGGTTTGACAATTATGCCCTAAGGTCTGACCAGCCTGCAAGTGGGCATTGTGCCATTTAACAGTAGGGCAAAATTGCAGACAGCCAAAAATCTGGCTTAAACGTATTTCTTGAGGGAACAATCCCATCTAAAGATATTCCTATTTGTCTGAACTTAATTTATTCATGCACATGCTGATGTACCATTAAAGATGACATAGGAGATGACTCTTTTTCTTAAAATAAAAGATCAGAAGAGCCACAGAGAGGGGAGAGAAGCATTGACTTCCTGTGGGTGTGCAGAAGAGTCTTGAGGTACACTTTTAAAAGGCAAATCCTCTGGAGGTATTTCCTACCCTGCTTCTGTGCTTCACATGGAATGCAAGGTAGGGGTCCTCTTAGTGATTCACTCCCAGTGCTGCTGTGCCATGCCTGGAGATTCCCCCAGCCGCTTCCCTCTGGACAACATACCTACGGCAAACTTCCTCTGCTGCCTGTTGGACCTGGTAGGTTGGCCTGCAGCTTCCGTACACTTCTGGGTTCTGCCCTTCTCAGGTTACCCCTTCATGCCAGTCTTCTGTGTGGAAGAGTAGTTACCAGCCTTGTTATGAAAGATCTGATGTAGGCCACTGCTTGCTCGCCTTACAGGACAAAAGGGGGATAATGATGATGGTGGCACAGTCGTTACATCCCAAAAATTTAATGTAGGAGGCTCCACTTGAAAATTCCCCAGTACTTTGAAGTCTTGGAAGCATTACTGCCACATGTATAAATATAATAGGTTTTCACTATGCAGAGTTGAACAACTTTTTATTTTGGTTTATTTGTTTGTTTTTTCCTCTTACATTAGTTTCTTCTGATTTGCAGTTATCATGGACCTTTTCAGTGACAAGTGTTTGTGTATTTTCTGAGGTACATACATCTACTCAAGAAAATCAGCCATACCTAGGAAGAGGGGAAGAGAAAAACTTCTGTGAAATTTCAGAGGCTGTTGCGAATTGTGTGCTTACACATGTGGTATTTCTGTTGCTTGGGCTCAAAGAAAAGGATGTGATAGTTGTGGGGAAAACTCACTAAACTTGTTATCTTTTGAATAGTCCCCTTCTGTGCTAACTAAAAAGTGGTATTCAAGCTGCTGCTGCTGCAGTTATTATTTAGAGCAATAATAGCAAAGTGCGTCTCTTGCATCGACTGCTAGATGCAGTGATAGGAGAAAACAAAAAATTTTGGAATTTAAACCACAGGTAAAATTGCCTGAATGCTTCATTTTACTCACCGCTTTTGGTTTTGAGGGTCCAAACATCTATCTTAAAATCAGTAATTTCTCCCAGGAATGAGAATGAAGTACTTCAAAAGAATACTTCAGCACTTTTAATCTGTACAGGCTCTTCACTACTTCAAAGTAAAGGCTTTCCATCCTATCTTTTATGCCATAATACAGCCACCATATGGTGCTCAAACCTTCCGCTGCTAACATGTCACTGCTCTGGCAAGTAACACCTCTGCTGCAGTAGGTCGTAAATAGGTGATACTCTGCTGCCCTAGGCCTGGGGATACTCAAAGAAAGGTTGAGAGCAGTGCTAGACTGTGTTGCCCTGCGGTGAATATGGTGATCTGGAATACAAAACTGATACTGTGAAGTTGAAAGTACCTAAACATAAAATAGCATTTACAGCCCACAGGTGAAACTCTACTACCTTAACTTTTTCTTTTTCTAAATAAATTTGATTTATTTTACATCTCATTCCTTTTACACCCCTTTTCTTCTCTCCTCTTTTCTTAACAGTAAATTATTTGCTAAGCTTGTTGTTCCAAGTTCTCTTTATATTAGATTTTTATTTTTTTTTTCTGGCAATTACATGTACTTTTTTCGCTCCTCTGTGAGCAAGGAAAAATATTTTTCTTATCCAGAGAAGTATTCTGACACATGGGAAGTGACTTCATATAACAACATTTCCTTCAGGAGGCATGCTTGAGTCCTTCCCCCAACAGGGCACCCTGTTTTACACACAGAGAAAACTCTAGAATAGACTGACTAGGAAAAATTCAGTTTATCACTGAATAGCTGGTTCATGCATGCAGCATCTTCAGCTCTTGTGAATCAGATGAAAGCTCAGACCTTTACGGACCAGATGTGTATGGCTGGACAAATGGTTCTGGTCATCTCATGATTTTCATCGGTATTAAGAGAGAAAACATTACATAGCAGCTGCCTGTAACAGTGTTTGTGTGTTGCTCTGATTTACTTTACGCATACAGCACTTACTGTATGTGGTTGCTCTATTAATCTTTCTATATGAACAGTTTCTCTGTTTAATTAAATTGGGCCCAATGAGGCAGTGCATGGTCCTCTGATAAGCTCATTCATCTTTATTTGATTCTTTGCTGACACGTTAGTTGCCCTGTGACATAGGTTAAGTCATTGAGTGGCCATTACCTCCTCATTTACTCTCTCATGTTACTCCTAACCACCTTCGTGAAGTCAAATCCAGATGATTTGTGCCAATTTCATGGGGGCACAAACTGGAACATCCGATAAGTTTCTACATGGCTGACTTCATACAGTCTTGCTTGCACATCTCAAGCTGCTCTGTCTGTCAAAACACAATTTTTTCCCCTCCTCCTTATGGGCTTTGATAGAGCTATGAGTACTAGAGGTCTCAATTATAAAATGTCATGACACCGCCGCACAATTTTTTACAGTAATTTCACAGTGTCACTTTGTGATTATTTCAGGATAGCTTTGAACCATGACTGAAATGAATTGTGGCCCTTAGTGTATTGGGTGGTACAAATTGTGAGCTGGTGTGACAGAGAGGCATGCGTTGTTAGGAATAAACTCCATGTGAAGAGAGGGAAGCATGGTGGTTATTGTTTTTTAGAAATGCTATGAAAAACATAAAACAAGAAACAAAAGGAAGGCAGGGGAAAAGGGTGGAAGAAGAGAGAATTAAACATATGCAATGAAGCAAGCATCAGCTGTGCACCTTTCATTCAAATGATCTGTTAGCACAAGCCAGGGCTTTTCCAGGCTCATACAGCAGAAGCCAAAACTGGAATTCTGCAGTAAACCTCTTCATATTGTGTCCTGAGACAGAGAAATGCGTCCTGCATGCTTCCCAAAAAAAGCCAACTCCTTTAAACAGCCAGTTCTTTAAAAATATGTAGTGAAGACTCAGATAAATGCATTACCATGCAAATATTGGTCTTGGCAGGCAGTCCCGTCATTTTATAATACCGCTTTGAGCAGTTTTAAAGCACAGTTGTTCATACAGAATGAGTGAGTAGGGAGAACTTTGCAGATGTCTCCAACACCTCCCTGGCTGAAATGGTGAAGGGAGGGGAATAAGCAGCTTCTCACAGACCCAGACTTGCAAGGAAATGGAAAAGGGAGAAGGCTTGTACTTCTTTAGCAATGTTAATAAGCCAAACTGTGGGGCCCAGTTCATCAGAAGTATTGTACCTAGTCCTCTGCAACATTAGTGCCCTCAAAAGCTTGAGGAAAGCAACAAATCAATATCCCTAATTTAAAAGAGGGATGATTTGCCATTTAAAGAAAGTGTTTCTGAGCATTCTGAGGGAGTCAAAGTCTTAGGAGAGTAAAGCAAGGAGAGAAGAGGGAGGGAGGGGAAAAGATGTTCCCTGAGATCATTCCAGAGCTCTGAAACTTGCCTAGGATAGATGAGATCTGTGGAAGAACATATCTCTTGTTCCAGGGGGAGCTACAGATAAGTAAGCAGTGTCTTAATTCCCTTAAAAGATAGCAAATGCTACCAAAACAAATTTTTGTTTATATTTGAAGTTAAATCACAAACAAAATATGAGTTATTCTTTGATGGCTGTGTCTTTGAAAGCATTACTCATAGATTAAAATTTTTACATGAACATTTACTTTTTATCTAATGTAAAGTTTAAAATGGGCTGTAAAGTGCTGGAAATATTAACTTTCTTTGCCTCAAAATCTAATAGTAATTCACCACTTTCCTAAAAGGAATGACAAAAACTAGTAAGAAAAAGCCCATTAAAATCAGTAATTATTCAGTTTAGTTTATTTTGATGTATGAAATGATTTCCAAAGTCCATGTATCTACGTTAGCTCCTACCTTTTAAAGCCTGGAGTAAAATTAGTTTAAGCAGCTGTCCATTATAAGGAAACTTCAAGGGTGATCTTATAGCTAGCCTGGGTTTGGGTCAGTTAAATCAACTGGTGACAGTATAGTTTTGCTGGTATTTTACTTTAACTTGATTCCTTAACTTGATTGTTAAGGAGTACTTTTTTTTTAAAGCAAAAAATAAACTTTAGGGTTGTGGTTTTTTTTTATTTATTCTTTTCAATTGCAGTCTTTTTTCTTCTCACTTTTTCTTTTCTGACTTTCTCACTCTTTCTTTCCCCATTTTTGATGAATCTTAGATGGATCTCCTTAGCATTTGTTTTTGTTTGCATATGTCAAGATTTTCCTGCGTCTTGTTTTTATGCAGTGAGAAGTATTACAACAAGTAAAACAAAAACAACAAAAAAAAATCGATCGTACAAATGATAGGCAACACAAGGAACAAGGTTGACAGCAAATGTTAAATGGCATTAAAAAAAGCTTTTATTTCATCTCACTTCTCATAGTGCATGTTTAATGTAAAGTACAAGCCACTTGTTGCTAGCAAAAATGGTCACCTCATTTAGACTGTACTGCTGTGTACTTTCACCCAGCACTGATAACATTACTCTATATTGCAGGTTCAAGCATTTTTATGTTACATAGGACAAGGATAACCTTCCGGCATCAAACTCCTGTGCAATCTTACAAGAAAACTCAATTAATCAATTAGAATACTCAAATTACGGCGAACTACGTGCCTCTGTCGCTGAGAAGCATTGGAACTTGCGGTGCATTACAGCAATTAAGAATACTTAATTTCCAAATGGCACAAACGAACAAAGTATGAGTCATGGTGAACGTTTACTCCTTAAAAGCCATCAGTGCTAATGGTTTTGTAACCTTTGTAAATTTAATATGGGTTTCATTTATATAGCAGTGAAACCCACGTCAGGATGGTATAATATTACTGGTCATATGCACAGAGCTTTATGCAGCCACACACTTAATTGCATAAATAATAAAGACAGGTTTTGAGGTAGGCATCTGCTTACACTACTTTTTGTGAACAGATATGATCACGCTATGGTATCGCACTCTAAGAAGTGCACTTAAGGAAATCAATAAGTAATGATTCATAACATTTTTTTTCCTCAGTGAAGTTATGATAAGTAAAGATTAGGCCAAGAAGGCAGAATATTTTTAGTGCCTTTTTGGAAGGATATCTTGCCTATGTCAGAGTACTGAAAGAGCTTTTTTAGAGTTTGTAATCAAACTTTTTCACCTTTAAAAGTGGTTGGATCATATTCAGTTAGCCCTAACTGATTTCTCTCATACAAAATAATTGCATGAATGCTTTATTACTAATCTCCATAGTCTTTACCAAATGCTATGCTGGTATTGCAGAGCTTATCCTAACGAATCTGTTGAATATGCTGCTTTACAAAAGTATCATTCATAACACAGGACTATCTCTGTTTATATTGCAGGTTTTTTCCAGTTTTAAATTGCTCTAGAAGAGCTGTGGCATACTTAACGGGTCTGTCTTTAAGATCATTCTGAGTTGGTCTAACAGCAGTAGTAAAACTACAGCTATGATATTCCCTTCCCTCCTTCCTTCCCCAAATAGTGGATTCTCTCCAGGGAACCATTCTTTTCTGCATTTTTGGAGAAAGGATGAAGATCATAAACCCAGAAAGTGTGGAGTTTTATTTTCTTTTGCAGCCTCCAGTGGAATCAATGAACAACCATAGGTAACTCCATGGGGCCACCAAAGATATTACCTGCAGTGCTGTAATGATGGGATATGGGCAGTGATAGTCTTTTTTTAGTTGATTTTTTGAGGACTGAAGATAGATCCTGCAGTACTCTCTGAAAGGAGTAAGACCTTCTCTCAGTGGAATTATGCACATCCAGGTTCAGTAATATCGGATGATTCCCAGTGAGATTTTGTCTTTACATCTCTGCTTGTAAGAAGAGGGTTCTTTTACGCCAGCCCTCTTGTGGTTTTGATCTGTTTGATTTTTGATCTGTTTGATTTAGTTTTGTTTTCTTCCTTTTCTTTCTGTTGTGTTTAAAACATTGAATTTACTAGACTTGCTCTGAGCATTAGTGACATAACACGAAAAAGCATATAGTTATTCCAGTGCTACAGATGTTACTGAAATCCAGGTATAAAAGCACACTAGCAAAACGTGAAGAAGGCAAGTTGTATAGAAAAGAGTTACAGGTTCTCTCTCAGCATTGTAATCCTGGAAGATTTTATTTAGTTTCCAAATTCAGTTTCTGATATTATTTCCTTATTTCCTAGCTTTTAATTGTTTGCCTTTTTTTCTCTTTTTTTTTTTTTTTTAGCATAGTTGTACACCCACCCCCAAGAAAAAGCAGTTTTACTTTCTTCCATGTAAATTCAACTCTAGGGAAGTTTCATTAATTTTGGTGAAGTTAGACAAGTTTTAAAACAAAGATGAGATGCAAAATCTGACACTGCATAAAATCACATTGAAATTTTTTCAGCTTCTCCAAAAAGCAGCCACAACTAATGAGGTTTTCAGGTGAGGTGAGAAATACCCCTCAAGGTACTTTTTCAGTTGATATACAAATAAAATAAAATGAAAATTGTCAACAGCATTTCTCAGAAAATAAGCAACCGATCATCATTAAATGTGTTGGTGTTCATTAGAATTAAATTAGTTTTAGTCAATTCATTAAATATTAATATGGAATTCAAATTCAATTCCATGGAAATTATAATCTGGCAATTAATTAACATATTAAAATTGAGAAGCATTACCTGTCCCTTCAAGGCAAAAATCTTCCTTTTTCATTTTAGTGAAGAAATCTTTTAAGGAAGGAAGAAGGGGTTATTTTTTTTTTTTCAGTGATGGGAAATTTATAGAAAAAAAAAATATTTTCAGATATCTTTCCATGAAATGTCTTTAGACCAAAGTGAAAATAATTTTCAAGAATGTAACAGAAAAATACATGGTAGTGATTTTTAGTTTTCAGATGAAAACCATTTCTATCAGAATCATTTCAGTCAAAGTTTCATTCCTAAAAAAACCATGAAAACAGTAGTTTTCAGAAGTCTTTTCATCATCTTCATTTTTTAATAAGTGAAGATTGCTGTCACCAGAGCTTAATATAGCTGTGTTATAATTATGCCTTTCACTATCTCCTATTTCCTGTTTCAACTTTATATTCACAATATTTCCTCACTTTCTTGGAAAACTATGTGGCAGTGATAGTGATAGTGCCATGCACTGAAACGTACCTGCATATGCATGTAAAAAAAAAAAAAGGAAGAAAAAAATAGTGGGCTGCATGACTCTAGTGTGGTGTTTTATGAATGAAGCCTTGAGTATAGATAGAACCATGCATATTGACGTACGCAGCAAGTTACAGTGAGTATATGGATAGCTGATGCTTTTAACCCTCTGTCACAGGTACGTGGAAGAGCTTGTTCTATTAATTGGCCTAACTATCAGTACTACCTACTGACAGTGTTCATTGCTTTTTGGGGAGGAACAGTTTTATGCCAATAACTTAACAGATTTGGAGCTTAAAACCACACAGAAACGAATGAGCAGTTAGTGAAAGCTTTGGACAGAGAACCAGGCTTTTAAAGGCCAAACCATCTTTGGTTGTAAATCAAACCAGTAAATTTTGATAAATCTAATCAAGGGCTATTCTTTGTGAGAATTTGATAGCGAAACCTGCTTTGAAATCACACTAAAGAATGCTGAAGAGGAAAATGTGTTTATGCTATATATGACAACATAGCCACATTTTACAGGTTGATATATAATGAGGAAAATAAGCTACTGAGTTGACAAATCTTAACTTTTTTTTTTCCATTTTGGAAAATTATCAGGATAAAAATAAAAAAGAAAGGGATAAGACAGTTGCCCCCTCTCCAACTCATTTGAAAACCCAGTAGGATTTTTGCCATTTTTACCAAACATGAGACCATTTCCTAAAGGCATTTTCTGCAAGACATAGTAGTTTGCCTACTCCTTATGTTCTAGTTCACCACGATTCCACATTTTTTTCTCACACTTTCATGCCCAAAACGTTGGTGTAATTTGGGTACCCAGTTTAGATGGATGACATTCATTGAAAGATGATCATAGTATCTAGTAAGTGCCTGATTACCCATTGGACATCAATATTTTTCTTTAAAAAGTATTGACATGCCATTAATTGTGATTGTAATTCTTGTGTCATGCCCCTAGAAGTAATATATTTGAATTCCAAGTGCCAAACAACTTCTTAAACTGTTTGCGTGTAAAATATTGAGCACTCTAGAGAAAGTTGAAACTAGATTGCCCTTCTGTAAAACTGGTGTTACGACATTAAATAAAATGGTGTTATTTAACCAGTATCACTAGAGTCTGAGCTGTCCTTCCAGTGCAAGTATTAAAAAAAAAAAGAAGGCAAGTCAAACACCAAGTTTGTCTCTACATTTGACCTTTTCAGCATTTGTACTTACTGAAACCACTAATCGGAGCTGATTGTACTTAACATAAAAATGGTTAGCTAATATCCATTCAGGACTCAGCCCTGAATGGACGGCTCAGACTGGTATTAAAATACAAAGAAGGGTTCACAAAGAGCCACATTTCCTGTCCTGCAGTCGTACTGTGTATTTTCTTTTCCATCGAACTTCGTACAATTGAGGTAGAAAATCTAGTTACACTATCAGTATTAGCACAACCTCCACTAAGTAATCCATGTGGTTTCCATATGGTGGCAAGCTTACCCTGCAGAAAGGAAATGGGTGCAGTGGCAGCACACGCGCTGTGCTTCAAAAAGACACCCTTAAACAAGGTCCCTGAGAGTCGGCACTGAGATGATCTGCTGCTGCTGCCAACTGAAGGTCATGCTTCAAAGTACCTTTGCACCCACAGACTGAAGACTAAGAAATACAGTAGGATTGTTAGATAGCTTTTGACTGATAAATAAAGCTTTCTGTTAGAAAAAAAAAAGATATTCTTACCCTTAGGATTAGGTTGATAATAAAAGCAGCATTTGTTAAAGGCAGTAGGGATAAAAATGAAGAATTTGAATGGGGATGGAGTGGTGAAGTTTTCTAGGTTTACTCAGTGTAGGTGTAAAGCCAATTAACATGCAACTGCTTGCATAACAATAAAATAATTGTTCAAATGAGTTGTGCTTCAGAACTGTATGCACGGTTTACTGTACTCTGCCTCAGCTTCTCTAAATGAGAGATTAAAGTGATAAATTATGGGTTGGCATGCATGCCATATGCCACTACATACTGACGGTATAGTGCAGCAGTATCCAGGAGAGCAGTGCCCAGGTATATAGTCCCCTTTCTTTTCCTACAAGAAACCCATTATATGCAGAATTTGCTTAGGTTCTGTCTAAATTCCTCTCTATAGACAAGGAAAACTTTGAAATGGCACAGGTAGAAAACTCATTTGCATTTAATTTGTTATCTCTATTCGTCATGAAATTCTAATAAATATAGATAACATTTGTTATTTTAAACTAATTATGCTAAAACACACACTTTTACAAAATCAAGTTCACCTTTTGCCAGTAGTAATCATGGGTAGATTACCTCAAACTTGCCACTAAATCTCGAAAAGTGTTTTGACAACCCAGAGTGTCTCTAATTGTCCTGCAAAGAGAACATGGGGACTGTGCCAACAACCCCTTGTTTTCCACTTCACCACTATCTTGTGTCACACTCATTCATTATCTACATAGTAGCTGTAACAATAGCAGCCTTTCTAGGCAATTGCATTGTTGTAGGTCTACAAGGGAACTGAAAGTTGTCACTTTATTAAAAAATTTACATCAGTCTCAGATCAAAAGGTTTCCTATTTTGATGCATTTTTCTATTTCTGTGAAAAAAAAACATGACTTAACTAGATGAACAGTCATCCATCCATTCAAAAATCCCATGAATTACCACACAGCAAATAGGAAAAAAGCTTGCAAGTAAATGTATAACTGGGTATTTATTTTGTGTTTATTTTTTTTTACTGGTTTGTGTGGTAGAGGAATGTTTTACCACAGAAATTCAAGAAAGATGATACAACTGTCTTGGATAAACATTTGAGATTTTATCAAAATATTTGATTCTAATAGCATATGATTGTTCGTCTTTTACACAAGTGACAGAAATTACTAATGTGAATGAACAAATTGGCAGCCTGCCACTGTGGTACAATAGCATAGTGTAGCTGCTGCAGTTCCCTCATCTCCTAGCAGGAAATCAGTGTTATGTGGTGGATGGCATTTAAATGTGCTCAGGTGGTTCATGGGGTATCAGCTGAAATAAATATTCAATTACAGATTGGAAAAAGCCTTTAAAACATTAGGTCACCTAAAGAAAGAAAAAATTAAGTCAGCATATAGCTATCAAGATAAGCATAGTGGGAAAAGTGCGCCTAACCTTGTAGACATCAATAACTGAATTAAATTATTCACTTGCAACTACAATTTTATTCCTATTTCTTTCTGAAATCTTGACTTCAGTTAGTATGCAGTAAGGCAAGATATATTTGATTTAGCTTGTTTCTGAATTTCAAAACTGAATTATGCTACACCATGTCCATGCATGAAAAGCAGAAGCTCTCTCAAAACCTGTGTATGAGCTCTTGTCACTCTGTAAGCACTCAAGACCTTCACCATGGCAATTGCAGAACAACACATAGCTGTAAAGTAGGGCTGAGGAATAGTGTCAAGAGGAGGAATATCACCTAATCACACTTTTTAAAGCACAAACAAGATCATGTTTTTTTGTGGTAATCTTTAGCAGGTACAGACAGAAGCTCTGCCAATACAAAAGGTACAAAAGATTCCTCCTCCCTTTGCTCCCAAAACTCAATTCTTCGTTGGGTTGCTCCCACAGTCCCTCTTTTTGTGCAATGACTTCTGTCTCAGTTTGGGGCACTGAATCAGGCAACCAATGCACATTAAAACCTGCTTTCTCCAGACACCTCCAACTGGTGTGTGGCTATGTGAATGTGTCTACTAGGGAAAGGCAGGGCTTCTTGAGGTAGATACTAAATGGGTAGAAAGTTGCTACGAAGGGGACTAAGCTTTTTGCTGGTATTGCAAATTTACATTAGGTCAGCAGGTAAAGAGCAGCTCCTTTCTGGCTTGTGATACTCGGTGGGTTAAAGCTCTCACTTAGCTCTCTCACAGCTTTCCATTCACATTCAGGACTGGCACCGGAGTACTTTAAAATGTTTGCAAACAATTCTCATGCTTTACCAACCTCCCTTTTTTCTGCTTGAGCCTGAGGCTGGAGCAGGTAATGAGTTTAGATGCTTGCAATAGCTACACCTAGGTTGCGAAATTCCATCTACTTTGTTGTTGCTAGCTTAAAATACTTTATTATTATAATCTTTTAATAGTCTGCCATCAAACTTGTCAGCAACTCATTTAAGCATAGAAGGAAGAGGCAAGAACCACTAGAATATCACCTTCATGCACAGTAGGATATGTCCAATTGTGGTTTCTCATCACCACTAGAACTGTGAACTGTATATGTGTAAAAAAAGTAATTAAACAGCAGTGAAACATCAGTGAAAGATATGTATTATCTTTGCAGCTTTGTTTTGGTTGTGCAAAGATGCAAGTCTTTTCTTCATCCTTGCTTTTGAAAACATATTTGTAGAAAGTAAAATTAGGGGATGTCTGTTTTATTATACAGTGGATATTTAAATAGCCGTTATAATATAATAACATGCTTCTGTGAAACTCTAGACAATTCAAAAGTCATAATGCAGTATGATTTATATACTTACATGAAAAGAAAACAGTCTTGCCCTAAATGACTAGATATCTAAGTTTTGGTATGCTGTAACCCCTGCACTTTGGCTAGGGAATACTGCAGATGCTGAAATAACAGTTCACCATTATTTATTTGTTCAGGTTAGAAAGCAAAAGTATAGCAAAGATATTATTGATCTGCCTGTGTGTTTTTAGAACACCTGTGTCCAGTGAAATAGAAATGAAAGATTATTTTTGTAGCTTCCCATGTATCTTGCCAAGTGAGAACCAGCACATTACATTTTAATTTTAGGGAAGCCATATTTAAGCCACATTTAAGAGTAGTGAACTATAACACTTTTCAGAGAGGGCGGCTATTTTTATATATTGGTTCTCTTTGTCTACTCTGACTGATAGCACAGTAATTGAGATGACACTGCTCAAGGAAAAGCACTGGAAGCATGAGGGAAATGATAGTAGATACATATGGAACCTCTCTCTTGCATGATGGAGGCATAAAGCTTCTCAAAAAAGTACTTATGGAGAAAAAGAAAGGAAAATTAGAGAGATTCTCAGAACTACGGGTGGATACCATATGAGCTTATTCTCTTTATAGCAGCAGACACACCAAAAACCCCAACTTCAAATCATAAACCTTTATCTTTTGTAGGAAATTTAATTAAAGGGGCCTAGAACAGAAAGGAAGAAAACTCTCATTTACAAGCTTCCAGAATTAAGAGGAGACTCCATCTGCATTACATGGAGGCTCAAACTTTCATAATGAATCTTCTCATCCACTAATTAATCTTGATGCTTTTCAGTGATAAATGTTCTGACTACTGGAGCTCTTCTGCACTTGTGCTTACAATAAGTCACTCCTCTTTTCCTCCTCACTTTGTAAAAGGTCTCAGCATCCACATAGACTATAAGCATCTATCTTGTCTAACTTTTATCTTCAATGCAATTGAGAAATCCGTATTAAAAAAAGCAAGCCAAAGCAGACAGTGCTTTGGTATTAGTGATTGCTGCTGTCAAACAGAGATTTTCTTGTGACTATAGTATAGAAATCAGTAGGAAGCATATGTTTAGTACCGGGGAAATACTATTCAGTACTATACAAATGTTATCATTTAAACAGATTTAGTACTGTAATGCTATGTAAGATTTTATTCAGAATATATAATCAGTACATATGACTGGGTGTGCCTTCAAATACAAAGGGGCACTTTAGCTTATTAGAAAGAAGTGCTTATTAGAAGTAGTTAAAAGAAAGCTTATTAGAATGACGTAGCATTCATTACTAGATTCAAAGAGCTAGCAGAATATTTTGTTCAAAAATAGCAGAAAGAATTAAGTAATTTGTAATGAAAATTTGTTACTAGGTTTATCAGTGGGGTTTGTTGGGTTTCTTTAAAGAAAAAAATAAATTATTCCCATTTCACTTGTCATGATCTTTTAGTTATTTTTTGAATTCAAAGTACAAGATCCTCTGTTAACAAATGGGACATTACAATGGGAAGCTTAAATCAGTCAGTTCTCATATTTCAGTAGTGCAAGATCTTTGAAGTGATCATTCCTGTTGCAGTAATTCTCTGTTTTATTGAACAAACCTCAAGAGGCTTGCAAATACCTGGCTTGTAGATGCTTAGTTGTAAAACTTAGCAACAGCTAGGATCCTTCACTGGGCATAAAAAGCTATAAAATAAGAAAAGACAGTTTATGAGTTGCATTTTTAAAAGTTTGACTGTTCATGTTCTTAAATTAAAATAAATAAATAATATATATATATTATTATTCCAGTCATAACATTGCTGACCAGCGTAAGTTTCCATTGGAAGATTTCTGGGTTTAACATACCATACCTGAAGAATGTTATCATGTTTTACTGGATAATGTTAACAGAAATCAATTATTTCTTTATCTACAGAACATAGCCTAAAAATTCACAGACTACCATGTTTTATAGAGGATTAAACAAACACTGGAAAGATGAAGTTCTGGTAAAAATTAAATCGTCACTGTAGTTTTACATGTATTTTGAAAATGGTGAGTACTAAAAGTTAAATGTTGAAACATATCCACTTTTTCACTGCTTGTTAGGTGATAAGATTGCTCCTGAGTGGCTGTTTTTCCTACACTCTCCAAAGTGGCTTTTCAGAGATATAGACATGAAGATATTATGAAAATCAATTATACACTGAAGCAGCATGTTCCCTAGACTTAATTGTCTTGTATGCTGACGGGGTGTATAATCAAAAGGAAGGATTTTTTTCTCATATCGGTTTGACTAGGAAACTGAGAAGTCAGTTTTATGGCAGGGATAGCAGAAAAAGAGAAGGCTGTGAATGGTTTTCTCTTTCTACTATGTTTCTGATTACGTCTTTGCTCTTCTCAAGAGGTGTAGATCAATTAATAATCCTGTATCCAGATCCAAAAACCTCAGGTTATGTTTCCAAGTTCCCATCTATACTGACTGTGTTAAGCAAGGTAAATTCTCTTATTCTGCTGTGAATGGATTTACTGAAGCTTGTGTTTTAGTAAACAAAAGTGCTTTCAGTAGTACCAAATTCCTTCTTCTGAGCAGCTACAGAGAAGAGCTGAATGGGAAACAGATTTCCTTCCTGAAGAGAAAAGCCACATATTTCTGACAGAACACTTTTGGGAAAAATAAAAATAGCATTATTTGGCTTACTGGCTTTCCAGCAGTGGATGGATGGGCTTTCTGCTTCTCCAGCTTCCCAGGAAGCTCACCCTGCCAGTCACCTGTCAGCCAGGCAACCAAGAATCCAATTGACTGTTTGAAGGGGTGGGGGTCTTGTTGCTTGGGAAGGCTCAAAGGATGACTAACTGCTGTAGCTTCTCAGCTTTTGCTGTGGGAAGTGTCAGGAATTGCAGGGTTCCTGAAAAAGGTGCGTTTGAGAAATAGGGTTCAATGTTGCTTGTAACCAGACTAGAAAAAGTTTTGCTAGGAAAAACCTTAACAGCTAAGCTTCTCTGTATGATGCAAAAAGCAATAGTAGTTCATGTAGATGTTTTATAGAGTAGTAAATATCAGAGGCCTAAATATTAATAACTTTATAGTTTCAGAATGGTTCTATGATAAGGGCGATGCTGTAAGTATGAATACAAATCTTTCTTCACCTAGACAGATAAGCTAGACATGTCCAATAGTTTTTATCTCTAAAAGTAAATGCAGACTTCTATCCTGTTAATGGGGGTTTTCTCAAGGGGATCTATGTTATTCAGAGCAAAAAGAAAATAATAGAATTCTTTAAGTGATAGGGGAAAAATTTTATTGAATGTACATAACAGCAAAAAACCACCAACTTTCTCATCTTTCTATTACAGTACATTGAGACTCTTGAAAAATCCAATCTATTGACAGATTTAGAAGACAGAAGATCTGTATAGAAAAAAAAACCCTCCTCTAATTATTGGCTAGCTTGTAAGTAGAGGAAAGCAAAGACAAACCATTTGTTGATAGGCAGTGTATGAACATAGAATAAGATGTTGTCAAAATACGATTTTCATAATTTTAGGAATGATAAAATATGAAGTTAATGGATAGCATGAATTTAGAAGCAATGCTTAAAGATGATTTTTTCATACAGAAAATCAGGTGCTTTGTCTCATTTAAAGTAAAATATATTGTGATGGTATTTGAAATGATATAAAGAAGTTGTCTAATGAAAGTATTTTGTCTGCTGCTACTTTTTATTTCACATTATATGCGCGAGGTTTTGCTGTTAGGCAGTTTTGTTATAAAGCAAGCATTGCTGTTTTCAATCACAGCAAAACCAGTTATGATACATTCTTTACAAAGTAGTTCTTTGTTCAAATGTAAATGTCTGCCACTGGTTCTTTATCATGAATCACAGCTGAAAAATGCAGATACATCTTTTAATAGTAAGTTTTAAATATATGCAGACTATGGGATGCATTTTTAGCTGCAGGAGAGTTGCTGTCACTTGAAAATGAGACCAGCTGTGGACATGGCCTTGTGTTCAAATTCCACTGACTTGCAGAGAGAGAGGACTTCATATTACAATTTAAGAACTTAATATTACAATTTAATTTCACCTTGAGTTTAATAAGAATTATAAGAGTTAATCCTGTGTTAAAAACACAATGTTGCCTTAAAAATCAGTTTACAATAAAGCAATAGTAAGAGGTTTCAATAGCAGTAAGGACCAAACCTTTCCTTTTGCAGTTATCAGCTGATAAATGGAGTCATACAGTTCTTGGAGAGTGATTTGTTTGCATTTTTCATGTTGTTAACCATCACTATAGAGGATACTACAGTCTTGCAGACCTTTCCAGTGCCCTCAGCCTCAGGTTGCACCTCTTACTCTGACAGGACTCTTTAAGTGGATGGAGAGGAGGGCATATGCTGTTCTTTAGCCTTTGTTGGCTTTTAGAGTCATCCTTGCCTCCAATGTGAAAATTGCTGTTAATGAAACATGTATAAATTGGTTTAATGTTCAGGACTGCTTCTTTTTAAAGCTTCCTGGTGTCAGGAAGTCACTTGTTTGACCTACAGGACATAACAAAAGTCTTCTTGGCACTTACCTGTTTTTTGGACTTCCTTGTAGCAGTAAAAAACAATGACATATACTTCAACATCATGAGGCTTTAGTGAATTCAAGATTGTGTACAGTGGTATTTAGTTTTGCAATGCAGTTTTGTCTTAAGCTTAGATTGCTCTGGAGTGGGAGGATTGTCCATCAGAAAATGGTTTGTTGGTGGTTTTCTGCCTCCTGAAGGCAGTACATGCAGTGTGGAGTCCCCAGAAGCCAACTTATCCGCTGCCTAGGCATAAAGTCCTTCGGCTGGTGAGATTGAGCTGTGTATTCAAACAAGCACAAGCCAGCACTTCACTTCATATGTTTGTTAGATTTCCCCCCCTTTTGCCAGCTCTACTGTAGTCTTTAAACAGTGTGACAGAAGTACACTTCCACTTCAGTTAATGGATTTATCAAATACCTTATTTCATGCTTTCTGCTTTTGATTTATGAATTTTGATCCCAGAGACAAGGACCTTGTGAGTATTGATTGTGGAAAATGTCAGACTAACAGAAGTTAATTTCACTTGTACATGTGGAAGTCTGTGATTCTCTGACAGTGCTGTCTGCTGAGAACTGGCTGTCACCCAGCCCAAGTGACACCATGCCATCACAACAGCCAGCCCCTCTGCCCCATGCATCAGGATGAAACCACACATGGATGCAGGGCCGGCAGTGGGTTCAGAGGAAGGCGTGCATGAGGTCGCATCGGGGAGGAGAGTGCGAGGTGCTGTGAAGCCCATCGCTCTGTGGCTCCCTGACAATTCATTTATAAATTAGCTTTCTTTGTAAATTATAAGTTGTTGAGTTTTGTTGTTTTGTTTTGCTGTGGGTTTGGGGATTTTTTTTTTTGTTGTTTTGTTTTTTTTTGTTTGTTTTTTGTTTTTTTTTTAAATGGCAGAGTTAAAGTGTCACTTATACAGAGGGGCACTTGAGCGGTAGGTAGAAGACTGGTTTAGCTCCTTGCATGTCTTGCATTTGAGATGTGGCTAAAAAACCTGGACTACTTCCAGTGTATTAATTCTGAGTGTATGTATTATCTCAGACCACAGAAAAACAGAAGAAAATCCATGGATGTCAGATGAAAAATAACAATAAATGGGACCAATATATGGTCTTGACTCTTCATCAGAAAAGAGATTCTTAGTAGGCATCCACACTGATGATAGTGAAAAGGTGCCCACTGGTTCAAGCTGAAATGAATTAAATGCTTCTCTTTGTCCTGAAATCTTCCTTTCTCTTGACACTTTTCACTGGAATTTCATCTGGGAATTTTTCACTAGGAGAAATAGTACAGACAAGCAAAACCACACTGCTGTTTGATGATTTTTGTCTTAAAATTAGATTAAGAGTATAATAATGTAGAAGAAATGTCAGATTTTAGGAAATGGTTGTTGTCCCAAAATTAAAAAGTCTAATCCAAGAAACACATAGTTAAAGACGTTCAAAACTGTATACCTTGACAAGTAGAGACAGCTAACCACACACACCGTAATAGTGTTATGTATTAGACTACAGATGAAAAGGAGAATAATCCGTTCTTCCCATAGAAAATTACCATTTTTTTTTTCCCCTTCCCCTGACTTGAGAGATTAATGTCACTTTGAGCAACTCAAGAGATTTTGATACATAACACTGTGTGGGGATATAGAGAGAAAAGTACCAAAAAAGAGATTTTATCACTTCAGTTTCACTTTAAATGGCAAAGCACTCAGGGTATGCTAAAAAATGTGAAGGCAATAGAAGCAGGTACAATGCAAGAGACATGGTGCTTGTAGTGAATAAAAGGAGTTTTGTCCTCCTGACTGTAGGAAGAGGAGAGGAAAAAGTCTTAAGGGTTTATCTCCTTCACTACCATACTTGAAAACAGAAAAGTGTTAGATTACATACTGACAGTAATCAGTTTTAAACAAGACTTATTAAGAAAATAAGAGCATGGATTATAATTTATTTCTTTTTTTAGCCAGGAGATTGGCACATTAAGGAAGTAGACCATGTTTCCTCTTATATAGAGATTTTAAGAGAAACAGGGCCCATTATTTTTTTGGCTCCTGCACAGCTGAAAGAGATTAAGATGTTACTAGGATACTGATCAACTCCCTGTCTAAAGATCTTAACCACCAGATGAAATACCTGTGCAGCTCCCCTTCTTCTTTGGAACTGTTGGTCTTATCCACACATGGAGGTAGGTAGACAGACCATCATGAAAGAAGAACTTTAACTCCAGAACTAGAATAACTAAGGTGTATCTTAAAGCGAATAGTTTACTGAAGGGATAGTCATAATGGTGGATGCAGGCCAACCACACAAAGTAAAACATGTACCTCTCTAAACATCTTCATTCATACTCCCTGAGAACAGAAACTGCAGTGTTCCAGAAAAACTGTGCAAAGAAATGCCTATAATACAGTTGTTGTATGTATGGTACACAGATACAGGTATATATGTGCATGCATCGTACACATACATGCACACACATAAACACCTCAGTATGTCTGGATGTTAAACTTCCTTTCAAAAACTTTTTCACTCTTGGATTGATTAATTTCCTTCCTTCCTTCCTTCTGAATTTGATTAAACAAATTCAGCAAATACATAAAACTTTTCTATCTAATAGAAGAAGGAAAACCAGTTTCCTAGTTTCGGGGAAATATGAATGACATTATGGAAATAGTTAAAGAAGCAGAGGCTGTATTTTTTTATGAACTTTTTTGCTATAAAATGTACACATTTAAAGAGGTACATTAATCCTGCTTAGGTTTGTTTTGTTTTGTTTCTTTTTTCTTTTTTTTTTTAAAAGTCCATAAGAACAGATTTCCATGTGCAATTCCAAGGGATATTTACATCTTACCCTTTAAGAACAGTTTGACAAAGTCATGGAGTCTTTGTTTCAAAGAAGGAAAATGCAAACAAATACTCCATCTACTATATAAATACACAAAATCAGCTTCTTGGGAGCATGTCAAAAACTATATGAATGTATTGCATATGGTTATATGGCAATCATGCATTTAAGTCTGTATATCTAAACACGTGTACGGAACTGCATGCGTCCAAATTTACGTAATATGTCTAAACCAGGCACCAAAGAATTAAAGAGAACAAAAAATGTGCAGAAATATTTTTACCATATCAAGTTGTTAATTCTGCTTAAAGAAAGTATATTTCTTATATTCTATATTCTGCAAATGCCTTAGCTAGATGGCTCAAAAAAAATAAGAAATATTTTTCAGCTAATATAAATCACTTCTACAAGTGATTTTCTTGGTACACTTCTGAAAATGTTTTTCTTGGCATAAGACGATATGACTTAATAAACACAAGAACTGTAACATGAGTGTTCCATGCAAAAATGCATCTCATCCTAGAAATTTTCTATTTTATCTGTAAAAAAGCATGAAGACTAAATCTAAACTGATTTTTGATGTGAAAGTTGGTGTTATCCTCTGAGGTTTCAGCCACTGTATTTTTCTTTTTGTGGGTACTACTCTCTCAGAAAAAAAACCCACTGGTTCCTCAGATATAAATTGTTCTTTTATAAGTGGTGTTAATGGAAATCCCCTTGGTGTATGTTTTGAATACAGCGAAGACTTAATGAAGGTGAGATTGTCAGAGATGCCTGAACAAACATGAATATTGTTATAGATTTTATGTTTGCAAAACTGTCATTATTTGACCTGAGCTCTGTCTGGAACAGAGACATTGTGAAGTTAACAGCACTGAACAAGCACCATGGCAAAACACAGCCTTTTCTAGCTTCCCTTAGGACTTCTTCACAAGAACCTGAACAGCAACCTACTGAGAAAATGTTTTCTTTTTCATTTCAACTATGAAACTTTACATAGTTGTAGCAGTTTGAAAATATGGCACTAGTTGTGCATTATTTCATCCTAGTTCCAGTTTAAGGACAGGCTTAACTTTGCCTCTTGCAGGCAGAGAAAGGGACTTTGTACTACTGTAGCTACTTTCTGTTAAGAAATGGCATACACAGTGACTGTACCTGGAAGGGTTCAACATAATATGTTGCATCTCTAACAGACATTTCATATACAGAGAAAAGTATTTCATGTTTTTAGACATGTTTCATATGTTTAAATGTGTTGTGATATTCTGCTTCAAAAAGCCTTCCATAAGTAGATATATATTGCCACAGAAGACTGATATAAGCAAAATTAATAATACATTTTAAGGAGTGCTCTAAATGAAAACTTTGCTGGCACTAATGAGGAGTGATCAGTGAAATCCACTCTACTCCTGTGTCATGGGATCCTCTTAAACCCATCCTAAAGAAACCTGTGTAACACTGGACTTGTTCATCATTATGTTCTTAGGAAGCAAATATCATTTTTTTTTTTTCTGTAAAGCGACATACAGAAATGACATTAAGAATGTTGTTTACAAGGTATGATTTTTCAGCAGTCCTTTCTCTAAAAGAAGAGATTCCCTGTGAACCTAATGTATAAGCATTTAAGAGGCTTAAAATACATATCTAATACAAGCCAGTAGGTCTAAAATGAATATCCAATGTCATGAGTTTAAATCTAATAATTTTGGATTTACTGCAATAGCCTGCTTTATTTACTGCAATAGCAACAGTACAGTCTTGCCATATTGCTCCTGTAACTGTAATTATATGGAGATGTTTCAATGATTTTGCGGTACTGCCTTCCAGTTAATTTTCCTTTTTGCTTTCTCTCATAATTGTAAATGCTGACAGTTTCAGAAGGATTCTTGCACAAAAATCTATTTGCCTCAAAAATATTTTCCTTCACCTCCTAAATTAATTTTTTTTCAGAAAAGTTCCCAGAAAAAATGGAATTTGAGATGCAGTTTAATGCCTGATTACATCACCGCTAAAAAATCAGTTAAACTTCTTGCTTCAGAATGCATTTTCTTCCAAATGAAGACAGGAGAGGGTCGAATATCTTTTTCCTCTTAGGAGCATAGCATGTGAATCTGGATTTGAAAGCAATTGATTTGAAAACAATAATTTAAAAAAAAAAATTCCCTTAGACATTTTTATGAAGTGCTTCAGTGGTTTGATTTTATTTCTTCTGAGTCCAGAGGAACTGGATGAACTGATGGTCCTAAAGCACTGATCCTCTGCCTGCTCACAGTCAGGAGGGTTACTGTCTTAATGCAAGTCTTAATGTACGCAAGTAGAATTTAAGTAGCATTATCTTATACTTCTTTATCTGATTTTGAGCCTAAATATTTGACTTACCAGGTAGGAAGCTGTGGAATCATTAGAAAGCCTCTGTTATAAAGGTTTAAAAGTAGTATCTCTGAGTGTGATTAATATTTATTTTGTAAGACAAGTATGATAGAATTATTCACTAGAATGGTTTTCAGATTTCATATGATAATTTTATGATGGTCTTGTTTGAGCATTTGTAAATAATGTGACCATCTTAAACTCATGCCGCTAAAACCAGATCTGTGTAGAAAACACCACTCTTTTTAAATTCAATGAAAGTTTCAGATCTTTTCTTTATTGAACCCCCTTTGAGTTTTTTTTGTCTGTGATTTGCCTGCTTTTTAAATATGCTGGTGGATACAGTACAAGACATGCATATCTTTGGTCTGCTCTCCAAGTGCTGGGGTTGTTTTTCGCAGTTTGATCAGTGGGCCCTGGCAACAGGGAGCAGATAATACCCCGGTCCCTAGCACAATGAGGTGTTGTTTGCCCAGCTCCTTTTCCCCTTCTCCTAGATGCTGGCGTGGTGGGTATGGTTAACAAGCCCCACCAGCTGGCATATCTGTGCAGACATAATTGCACATGAATGGTGCGGGGAGAGGGGAGTGAGGGAAGAAATAAAACAGATAACAAGCAAAGGGAAAAAGTAGCACTGTAAACAAGCAGCATATTTTTTTCCCCTCCACAGAGCAAGCTTTTGTGACTGGAGGCAGTATCTGTGTGCAGCCTGACTTCTAATCCATATCGCAAACAGCTTCCAGATGCCTGAGTCCCCACCACTATTCTGGCATCCCTACCCTTCACAGATGCCTCTCTATGAGGGGGGTCTATGAGTAAAATTGGGTGTATTTTACTAATCATTCATTTCCAATCTTCCTGAAGGGGAACTTTTATTAATAAACTCTTTTCATCTGTCTCTTTGATTAGGAAGAAGATAATCGCTTAGTCATGTGAAAAGGGGGAAAAAAAAAGGCTGCTGGGGGGTCGCCTATCTTAACATGTGCTTGAGTGGAAGGAAACAAATAAAAACTGCAGAACAATGCGGGTACTAAATGGTTCCAGTTGAGCTTGAGTGGTGGAGGGGAGTTTGAATAGAAACCGCGGTGGCTGGGCTGGCCTCCCAAGGCAAGCAGAACTAATTCCCCTGATCCCGGCTACTCGGCGGGCAGCAGGCACGTCAGCTGGACCTGGCCAGCACAGCCAGCAGGTGCGTCAGCGGGAGCAGACAGGCAGGGATGGGGCCCATCAGCCACCCCTTCAGGAAAGGGTGACTTGGTGCAGGATGATTTGTTTTAACTACAGGTTGTAAAGTCGGTGTGAAGAAATTCAAGTTTTTTTTATCCACTCCGCTTCATTCTCAATGTATCATTCCTCATTACTTGCCTCAGATTGATACACTTGGGCTTACTACTGTGTTAGATCTGAAGGAAATGTGTACTGTCTGGCGACCACCAACACTTAATTGCAAAATGTAGGCTGAAAAGAGATTTTCACATTAAGGCGTGCTTGTCCTCTCAGCTACCTAACATTTCTATATAAACATTATGGACCTGGCTTTGGACCACATTCAATAACTGATTTTTAAGAATACAAAACTGTAGTTTTATTAGATCAGTGAGTTCATATCATCACCTGCCATCAACTGGCATGGTTACACTGACTCACCCGTAGCCAGATACTGATGCTAACGGATGATATTATTCCCATACCTAAGTCAAAAAATTGTATATCACTGATTCAGTGAGCACTATTCTGACTCATCACATTTGAAATCCATTTCTTTCTGCTTTCCATTCTTATTTCTCAGTAGTCTGGCTGAAAATTAATTTAAATGGTTGAGAAGCAGTAGATTCTTATTTATTTATTTTCTTTCCATTAAATTTTTGGATTTAAAGAAATGCAGATATTTGCAATAGTGAGACCCCCAGCACAACCAGATACTTGAACCCCACAATTTTATGGAACTCTCTGGGCTCTGAGACCACAGCAGCATAATGAAGATTTTCATGTTCCAAAAGGTAAAGGTTACTGCAAAGAGTGACTTTATTACACGTTGTCTGTAACAACATTTTCCATTCTCCATCATCACATATTATTAACTATGATCTCCATCATAGTTAATAATTCTACCTTTACTTCTAGGAACAATCCAGAAAGAACAGCAACTGCATTACTGAAATCCATGGTGCTTTGAGAAATATATGAATTAATCAATTAACATCAACATTTCTGATCAGAAACTTGTAAAATTTCATTGTTTTGGAAGTTCTGTTTTGATTTTACAAGGAAATTATACATGTTTTTGAAATACTGGAATACCTTTTTTGCATTTCAGAAGTGTACAGGGGCAAGCTTTTCTACAGGAAGAGAAAAACCTGCTTTTTCATTGGATATGGGGCTTGGACACTTACATGAAATGAGATTCTCATTGCTTTTTTGACTTTTGCAAAGCTGGACTTGAAGCCAAGTCTTCCAGGTGAAACCCACAGGATCTTCTTGTCTGTTGTTTGCTCGGTGTTGATGAAGGTGTATTTTCATCAGAATTTCTATTCTGAAGCTGCAAATTTTTTTTTTAATAAAGAGGTGTTAAAATAGGCATGTTACTAAAAAGATCTTAGTGTGATGGATCAATTTAATCTGAAAATTCCTAGCAAAATCTCATAATATGTGTATGAAATATAATGAAAAACTATATATTTATCTATCAACAGAAGGGCAGTTTCATACAAAACTTGTGCTGGAATTAAAATAAATAATCAGTGGTTCTGATTTATTTTTTTAAGTGTGAATTTAATAATGCTTGTTTTTTTTCCCAATTTTTTACTTCAGCAATCAATAAATACGAACAAACTTTAAATTAAAACTTTTGCGAATAGTGAATATGTATCACTCTTAGACACAGAGGGAAACTGGAGGGGTAGCATGTAAACCTGAAGAGTCACACAAGTAGAAGGAAACCTGAAATCTTCTGTTATTTTTTGTTATTTTTATATTTTATTTCTAGAGGTCTTTGATTTTCTTCTTGATTTTGCCCTATAAGGTAGTGGGGAGATAAATCACAGGTTCCAAATATTCTGTGTTATTGAAGTGTTGCGATAATGAGGAAGTTATTTATAGATGCAGAAGACAGCAAAAATAATCACCACCTTGCAGGGTTACCTGACTTGCCATGCTGCAAGGAGTGTCAGCAAATAGGGAGGCAGCCTGAGCTGCACATGACTCCTCTCTCCCCAGCCCCTCACTGAGCACTTTTGTGAGGAACCCAGCTGCTAGGAGACAGGTTAGAAGACAGGAAAAACTGTCCCCAAAAGATGCCAAATAGTCTGCAGTGAACGGCATAAAATCCAACTATGAGTGCATTCATTACTTTTTTGTGACTTTTTTTTTAGGGATTAAATGGAAGAAATCAGCTGATCACAAGGTATGAGCTGGAAATGAGATATCCTTGGAACAAGGGCAGATTGTGAAGAGTGTTTCTTACTTCAGTACTAGTCAAAACCTGGCATTCAAGCCCCTGATGGTCATAACTTGGACAAGAGGTTTTGTCCTTGTGTTTTCTTTCTAATTCATTTTCAGGTTACTGTTTCTGTCTATTGTGTGTTACATATCTCTTCGTGAATGCTAATTTTTGCGTGTTCCAGCATTCTTGTATTCTCAAATGCCTGGTGACCTATTCAAAGGAGACCGACGTGTTGGCTTGGTAACTTGAAACTTTTGGTAACTAGACATTTCTTCAACATCTAGTGAATTGAAGCTTGGCGATGTGTAATACTGGCACATGTACTTGAGTTAGTAATGGGTTTGATTCACACTATAGCATGCAGGATAATAAAGGATCAAGCTGCAGGGTGCAGAGGTCTGTTAATTGCCTAACATTACACTGTGCTTTTGTTAATGTTTGATTTTCAGTGGGCAGGGCACGGTGTATGGAGAAGATTCCATTTCTGTGCCACTTCTGCATTCCCTCTGGATATTGGTGAACTGTCTAGCTTGTAAAACACTTGTGCATAAGAGAGGTTTGCTCTGTAAATTTACCAGATTGTGACAAATTCTCTTTAGCTGCAGAAAATTTCCCTGGCAAGAGTGTACCTGGAGACCAAAACATAAAGCATGTGCAAACCATGATGTATATTGTGTCAAAAAAATAGAAAAATCTAAACATTTCATGGCTGATAAAGCTTTATTCTAACGATGAGAAAGATATTATCCTCAAAATACAGGAGCCACTTCCCTGTCAGTACACAAGCAGTTATTTTCATTGTCTTAAATTTAACAGCATGTGTATTCCCATGTGTGAGAAAAAGGGTCCTGGTTAATTTTTCTATGCAATAAAAGGACCTTCGGGCATACTTTACCTTAATGCTTTTTCCTTTGTTTGAGAAAAAGAGCTCTCAATCAGAAAAGCAAGAGATTAACTTAGACTGCAGCATGGATGCTGGCCTGTTCAGTTAAGTGCACTGCTGGTAATAGGTATACCAGATCATGAATAATAATAGATTGTTCCTTTGCTTCCAAAGTTTCCTCCTTTGGGGTCTTTCTGAGGAAAAAAGAGACACTTTAAGAAGCAGTTTGAGATTTCACAATAATATAAAGTTTTGAAAGTACACCGAATATCTAAATAAAAAGTTTGGCCTGTTACACTACATAATGACTCATTAGCGGCTGATTCCTGCTTATGCAAAAGCTGACGCCTTTTGTAAAAAAAAATTATTCAGCTACACTGAATAACATATATGCTAGTTTTATGTATATATTTAATATGTCCATTAAAGCAAAACCAAAACCAAAACCAAAAAGAGCAGAATCGCCATACATACAGAGAATTTTAGAGTACAGTAGCTGATGATCTATATTCAATCACCAGTTTTCCTTCATACTTGCAGTTTACTTTGTACTATAAATGAGTGAGGGACATCACGGTTTTCATTCATCTGTATAATTACCAATGCCAGGTTTTGTCAAATAACGATGGCAAGTCTTGCTGTGATGGTTGCAGAAAGAATTTAATAAAGCAGCCCCACCAACATTCAATCAAAATAAATGTTTCTGAATTGGCTGTGAGCCTGTATAAGAGCTGATGGAGATTCAGGTAACACTCTTTTATCTGTGTTCAGCCTCCCTTCCACCAAGCATAGTTTTGATATTTGAGTGATTCCCACGCTCTTTTGGGTTAAACTTACTACTGTTATTTCAGTGAGTTTGATCATTATATTTACAATTCACCCCCTCAGCAAAACTAAACTATGTGGCAAACCACACCGCCAGAAAACCTAAATCATCAGTCTTTTATTGTTTGGTGTGTTTTTTCAAGACAAGTCTGCAGCAAAAGGCCTTCTTCCACTTTATCTAAAGGCAATCCTTACCATAACCTTGCTGTTATCACAGCATGTTGCTCCTACAGGTCAGTACTAAATTTTTATTTTAAGGTCTGCACTACACAGACATTAACTAACTCTCACAGCACACTCATGAAGTCAATGATTAACTGAAATTATCCTCTGTAAGTACATGAGGTTCTTAAACCTGAAGATTAAGCAGTCTTTGCAAGGACAGCCATGATTCTCCAGTACAGTCAGACCATAGCTCAGGACCTGTTGACACTCAAGTCTCTGCTTACGCCATCAGACTATGCTGTATTCTGACTAAAGATGTTTCCCAATTAGATGTAAATTATATGGGTTTATATATTATGTTTAATTAAAGAATGAACAAATAGTTGTGACAACTGGCAAGATGGTTATTTTGTACCATCTCAGGCTCAGCTACAGCTACAAAAGGGGCATGCAATCAGCAGTTGTCTTTAAAAAGAGCAGTTAGAATAAAATGATTACTTTAATCAATTTAGACTTATTTTCTTAAACAAATGGAACTCCTAGAATAAATAGGTTGCTCTGTTCAGACTGGAAGAAGACCCTGTGTGACTGAAAAGGAGATTTTTTTAAAGTACCATACCTTTCTCTTGAAAGAAGGATATGACTTTATTTAATGTAGTTAACATTTTTTTGCATTTACCAAGGAAGTGTGGTTACTTGCGCACAGGAACGCTAGTTTCCTGACACAAGGGGCATCTCATAGCAGAGAAGAATTATTTTAGAGCTTTAAAAATTATCTAGATAGAAAATATTCAAGACATTCTCCTTCTTGAATTGTAGTTCATCAGGAACTTAAGGAACTATTTACACGGAGCTGTTGGAGCAAGTACAGAGAATGGCCACAAGGATGATAATGGGGCTAGAGCACCTCCCATATGAAGACAGGCTGAGAAAACTGTGGCTGTTCAGCCTGGAGAAGAGAAGGCTGCGTGGAGACCTCAAAGCAGCCTTTCAATATCTGAAGGGCACCTACAAGGATGCTGGAGAGGGGCTCTTCATCAGGGACTGCACTGGATAGGACAATGGGCTCAAACTTAAACAGGAGAAGTTTAGATTGGATATAAGAAAGAAGTTCTTTAGTGTGAGGGTGGTGAGGCACTGGAACAGGCTTCCCAAAGGAGTGGTAAATGCTCTATCCCTGGCAGTGTTCAAGGCCAGGTTGGACAGAGCCTTGGGCGACACGGTCTAGTGTGAGGCATCCCTGTCTATAGCACAAGGTTGGAACTAGATGATCTTAACCCAAACCATTCTATGATTCTATGATTTAGAACATATGCTAGGATATGAAATAGACTGGGAGGTTCAGTTTAGCAGAAGGCACACAAAACTGCTTACCCTTTTGATAAGAAGTTTTCTTCTGCATGCTTGTTATAGAGCAATTTTTCACAATGCATAAACAGTTGAACAGCATGTGAGTGACTCTGGGACTTGAAACATGTTTCTGGAATTTGTTGAATTGCACACTATAATCACTTAATCTGATCCAGGTCAGTTAGTATTTACTAATGCATAAATATACATGCAGCAAACTCATTGAAGACATGCTTAAAGCAGAAGTGTAAGTGTGACAAGTCCTATTCATTTCCTGTGAAAGCTATCCTTTGTTTATAAAATGCTATATGTGTGGGTTTTTTTTTAAGGGAAGATGTAATACTAAACTGCAAAGGTCATGAAGTTAGTAAGAATCTTTCCACTGAAGTACACAATATTTACATTGGGCCAAATGAACTGTAAACTTTTATATACCTATTTAAGTGAAATTAGTTTCTTCAATTACATGTGAGATATTACTTTATTTTACGTTAAAACTTGTGGGTGCTAATATATTTTTATTCAGATTTTTATGCACGCAAAATACCTTAGTTGTTCCTTTTTAATTAAATTAGTTTCTTGATACGTTAGCAATCTATTAATTTCAAGTTCTTCTTAAAAATAACTGCTATAGCAGTACTCTTAATCAGCAATATGCATAGTCTTATCAGTGTGCTTTACATTACAGTGATAGACATTGATTAAAGTGTTCTTAATGGATTATCGGATATTATCTCCTGTGCAATTTGTAAAGAATTAAGTTAATAATTTTCCATTCTGGGCTCACAGAAAATTTGATTTTCTCTAATAAGGTATGATTTATAACCAGAGTAGACAAACAATTAGTTTTCGGTAGTGTCTGAGGATTGAATTTCAGAATGCAATTTGGATGTATAGATTTAGAATACAGATAAGAAAGATATCAGATGTTCATAGAAATTATGGCATTCAGAATCAATAGAAACTTAATAATTTTAAGTACCTCATGTTAAAAAATAAAAGCTTTAGAGATAGCATTACCCAGCTCAGTGGTAACGTATTGTCCAAGACAGTGGAATGCAACCCTGGCAATCTACAGCTTAAATATTTCAAAGCTTTGCTGAATGTTCAAGTAGGCTACATAATGTATTAAAGTGTAAGGGTCATGTATGTTAATTTAATATAAAAAAACCCAAACTTATTGGCTTTGTGTCATTTAAAGAGAGTAACTTGATGCATTCTTTCTTTTCAGCTTTTCATTTTTCTTTTCTCTGACTTCAGAATTAGACCTGTAATCTAAATTTACAGTTTGCTATATGTTTTAGTGTTAAGTAACCATTTTACACATATTGGCCAAGTCTGGTTAGAAGCAAGCTAAAGAAGAGCCAAGACATCAGGATAAACTGGACTGAATATTGATAGATCAAACCTACAAATTTTCTGCTTTTTTTATGCACTTTTGCTTATATTTTACTATGGAATGAAAGGCTCTTTGTACCTGAGACACCTACTTTCCATATTTTTGGCCTTAAATTAAGACATAAGTATAACTATACATATATTTATGTACTTCACAGAATCATAGAATTATAGAATTGTTTGAATTGGAATGGAACTTAAAGATCATCTAGTTCCATCCCCCCTGCAGGGGGGACACCTCCCACTGGACCATGTTGCTCAAAGCCCCATCTTGTTTTATTCAGTAAACATTATGCATTTTATACTGATCCCTATATGGTCCATTATGAAGTACATGCCTATTTATAATTCTTTAATGCAATAAGGTATCTATTATTAAAATGCCAGAATCAGTCAAAACAGTGATTAGTTTTTGTTAAAGAAGATAAATCATCTCCCATTTGCACTCATGGCTCAGGGTAATTGCTGAAAGAAAGTAAAATTCTTGGTTTTAAAGAGTGAGCTGGACATGCTAGAAGTTGGGTTGGGGCAGCTATTTTGAACCAACATTTTGAACGTAGTGGTGCAAAATATTGAATTGATGATATCTGCCAGAAATGATGAATTAATGAATCTGTTCAATTGATTCTTTAATGGTCAATATACTTCACAATTTTCATACAGTGATGGAAAAATCAGTTTTGTTCAGATCTATATATTCATTTTTACTTTGTTAGTTCATATTTGTATTACAGCTGAACACTGAAAAAAAAATTATATTGTCTTTGGAAATTGTGATTACTCCAAACAATTGATTCAGATCTAAACATCTGAAACAGTATACAAAACGACAGCTACATTTGGGTAAATACATCTGATATACAGAAATGTATAAAACTTAATCACATCATTTATAGGGAGGCTGTTAAACTGCAAATTGCTCTAGAGAGCATGTTAAAAATAAGAGAGTCACCTTAACAGTCTGCCCATACTGCTCCTTTACATTAGTCTGAAACTAATTCTGCATCAGCATGAAATGAATTGGATTTGGTTCATAACCAGGTCTTGAATATTATTTAGTTCTTACGAGGGCTACACACAGAGTTGTGGAAGTGTCAGTCATAAATCATGATTGCTAATGGAATTTCTAGGAAGAGAGATATTCTTGTTATATGGCCAAGAGAAAGAACTGTGGTTTAATCAGCTTGGTAAGTGAAACACGTACTGTGTCGCTAACAGATACTATTGAAAGTTATCAAGGAAAAAAATTACAAATCTATATGAAAGCCCCCAGATTATAGCTTTTTTCTTTAGGACCCAAAAGGGCTCTCTAACATTGATGCAGAGGCCTCTGAGGCTCTCAAGTCCTGCACCAAAAGTTTCATTCACCTATGAGGTACAAAGCATAGTTAGTTTTTCTTTTTTAGATATTCCTCTCTGAAACTGTAGTCTCATTATCAGTGAAATGCTATAAAAGGAAACATTTTGTGACCCCCAGAACAGTACTAGGGATGATAAAACCCTGAGAATTTCTCTCCCTAATTATTTTTTTGTCTATTTTGGATCTGAACTTAAAGCATCTGGAAGAACAAGCACTTTTGAGACCCATATTAAGAGTTAGGTTTTCCCATGCTCTCTCACTCTTGGTTGATTAGCAGATTAGTGTGCATGAGCAGGGAAAATTATCCAGGCCTTGGAGATTTTTCTTATGGATAAATTATTTAAATGAGAACACTTTCTCTCTAGGGAACAGACTACAGAACAAAACAAAACAAAACAAACAAACAAAAAAACCAACCCTGGGGAATTACCTCAATTCTTGGGAGATAATCCTTTATGCATGTTTGCAAAATAAAGTGAAACATTTTCAAGGAGTCTGACCTGAATGTGTTTCAAGATCCCATTCCTTATCTTGAATAAGGCCATGGCACAGCTATGTGAAAACCAAGCTCTGCTCATTAAGTTATCATCCAGGATCATGCAGCTGAGATCTAAAAAGACAAAAAAAGCCAAGAGTGAATTATAAATGCCATCTCTATTTTACAGGAAAGCAACCAATACACAAAGAGATTAAATTCCTTGGCCAAGATCTCACAAGCTGCTACTGGCAGATTTCAACTCTGAAATCCTCTAAGTCTTATTCAAGTACTGGAGGAGATGGATTTTCATCTTGCAGAGTCCCAGCTGTTTCTGTAGGGCTAAATGCTTGAAGACCTCAGCAGTTTACATGCTGTAAGTCTACATGTTTGGAGACCCTAAGACCCCAATTGTTTATGTGTTTGAAAACCCAAACAGTTTAAATACAGTTTCAGATCTCCTTGTGTTGTGACATGCTCACAAAAGAGGAATGGCTGAAAAGTGTGGATTTAAACATTAACTACATTGTTTTGTAGCTTTGATTCATGAATTGCAGATTTATGAATCAATTTAAATCTTGTTGGGTGTGGGTAAGGCTTTTTTCAATGGAGGGATCATCCCTTATTGATTATGAACAGAACATAAAGCAAGTTGAAGTTACCCTGAAAATTGACCTAAAGTAAATTTTCTGTTATGAATTGCAGATATGGATATTTCAAGAGTTTTCTAGCTACAGCTGGTAGACAATATTGCCTGCGCAGCCAATTATCTCCCTGCTTAAAGCCTAAACCTTACACAGAGAGTCCAGACACCATTAATGCCACTGCAGTTTTCTCATTAACTTCACAGATCTATATCTAAGTCAAACTTTGTTTTGTGAGTCACTGGATGAAGACAGAACAGTGAGGATCTCTGAGCAGTCGTTCATGTTTCCCCTGCATCTGGCTGACCTAGTCAATTTTGGGTTATCATCAAACTTCAGTGTGGGACCATCGTTGGAAGTCACTCTGACTGTTGGGTCCACAGAAAACCACACTTCGCTGAATATTAAAGATGCATTACAGATTATAGTCACTTTGTATGGTTGTTTTGGTATCAGTCATAGAGCTTCAACCATTTTCAGTGTTGTCAGTAAAACTGAAATAGCACAACTATGTCTGGCAGCAGACAGTGGGGAACAAAACAAAACAAAAAAAAAATCCCAACAAAAGCTGCAAACAAAACCGGTGCACATTATGTAGAAATTGCCTTGGCATGCAGGTCATTGGTGATTTCATTTGTAAGTAATGTTTTGATTGTCACAGATTATATGTTGCTCTCATCCCCCTGACATTTGTTGTGCAGCGGGATTGATTTTTGTGCTCCAGTATGAAAAGGTCACTTTGATCAATGCAGTGTAATTGGCACTAAATTAGGATCATATCAGGTTATTTTGCTATTTAATGATGAAATATTAAAGAATAGCATGGGAAGATTGCAGGCACTAAAGTGCACTTTAAACCTGCTGTAATGATGTTTTATTTTGTGGGGAAAATGGAGAGAAAAACAACTAAAGTGCAGAAAATGACTGTGATGTATTGGAAGAGTGGCCTGGAATTATATATTTTCACTTGAAATAGACTGAAAGCCCTAGACACAAAACACCAAACCCAGCAGTCAGTCCTGAATACGTTAGATATAGAGAGCCCTTCTTTAGAAGTTTTAATGATGATTGTGCTCATTATGTACTAGTTAGACATGTTAAGTCTTTACAATCTGCATATAATGACTGGCCAAAAGTAGATTGCTGAAGTTATGCACTTAGGGCATGATTCAGGGCAACACTTGAGACATGTTTGGGCACCACTAAACTTGAAAGCAAATAATTAGGTATATAATTAATTAACACCTGTGTAGGGATAAGCACATAAAGTACTTCACAAACCAGTGTGGTACAACTGTGTCAAGATTATTCAGAAGGACTTAACTTAAGCCTTTCTTGGTTTTGAGGAAAGATTTTGTGTTTTACTTGTGTTACTGTGTTTAAACCCAAAAGTTGTTTCCTTCATCCCTTCCTCATTTTAAGAAATTGTGCATTACATTATCAACATTTGTAGAGCAGTATCTGTAAGTGCAGAGCCAAGGTTAACATCGTAAACTTTTAAGTTTGTACTCCAGCTAGATATATGTACTTAAGGAGACCAAATCTCCTGCAACACTGGCTGCCTTTAAAGAATAATCTTTTGATTAAGATTTTCTAAAGAGTGGATGTAGAACACCAGTGTTCGCTGGCTTAACAGTGAAACTCTCCTAAGGTGAATGATGAGAATTAGGTATCAACTCTTATGTTTTGGCACCAAGCTTGATAAAACTTGAATGGGAATTTGAATGCTCAGATCCTATTAAAAAAAAAAAAAAAAAAGGAAACCCAAAACCAACAAACCAAACCCAAACAAAATATCCCCAAACAGAAATAAACACAGCCAGTTTCAGGCAAAGCTGTTCAGCCAATCCTGACTGAATTCACTAGGATTTTTTCCAAGTAAATTCAGTAGACAGTGGCTTAGATGAAGCATCCATTTAAAAATACATATAGAATAAATTTAAAAATAAATATGGGATATCATCTTTAACAACATTGGCTAAATTGGAATTTATTTCTTGGCATATTCTTAAAAAAACCTAAACATGCCTATGAGTTCCTGCTTATGAGGAAGCTCAGATGCTTCCTATTTAATGAGGATATATTTAGAACATGAGTTTTGTCAATATTTTCTCAGACTTTGCATCTAAAGTAATGATAAGCATCATAAGCAGTGTTAATAGTGTATGTTATTTTCTCCACTGTAAATACATACACTCTCCAATTATTCTGGAATGTTGCTGAGCAAGAGGAAGCAGCATAAGATTATACTTTTAAATGCAGCTAATGTTGCAAGAAATTTGTTTGAAGCTTTGCTGCCATTAAGTATGGTATCTAGCTGCGACATGTTCTTTAAAATGGCTAACATACTAAACTTGTAAATACCATAGAAATATTTTTCTAAAACTATTAATAGTAAAAATAAAAATAAAAAAAAAAAAAAACAAAAAAAACCACAACAGTAAAATTGGAATTATATAAACTGTGTAAGGTAACCCTGAATGGCTTATTTAAATTTATTCAGTAGGCAGTGCTTGTCTTAATCAATCCTTAAAATTTCATTCATTTTTTCTTTACATTGTTCTTATGAAATCTTTGATCTATTGGGCACATTTTGGGTTTCGTTTAAAATATGTCTATTAAAATCTATTAAAAGAAAACCCATGATGAAAGGAAACCAGCAGCTATTGGACTTGAGCCTGTATGAATGTATGAGTGATCCCTGAGGAGAAACATTATTTATCCATGGAAGGGTAGACTATGTACTGATCAAGAGAAAATAATCAAGAAACATGTTAAGATTCTGCAGGAGCTGAGTGTGGGAGACATGTGCAGGGAGGTTTAGCAGAAGGAGGTTTAGTGGCATATCCCAAAATCAAGGGCACGATATGCACTGATGCTGTATCACAGTATGTATCTTCCACTGACCATGAAGAACTTACCCGCAAATAAGGAAGGCTGAACATAAAGGGCAGAAACTATACACCTTCCCAATAGAGAGTTGTATCTTGTCCTATTTTGCCTTTGGTGGTTTTCACACATAAACACACACAACCATGAGGAAATTAATTAAAAAAAAAACCCACAATATACATAGAATCATAGAATTCTTATGGAATGGGTATGGTTGGAAAGGATTTTAGAGATCATCTCATCCCAATCCCCCTGCTATGGGCTGGGACGCCTCACACTAGACCATGTCATCCAAGGCTCAGTCCAACCTGGCCCTGAACACTGCCAGGAACAGAGCATTTCCACTTATCTGAGCAACCTGTTCCAGTGCTTCATGAGGTTATTCCCTGTTATCTGTTATGGTATTTCAACAGTGGGAAGAAAAGAGATGTTTTTTTTTGGGTAGAATGCTGTGTGTAAAGATAGGGGGATTTTAAGCAGTTTCTCAGCAAGTTGTGTTGGCTTTTGAAAGACGTTTTGTTTCGATGCAGGTATTTCTTAAAGCTATCTCAATATGAAACAGTGATGTGTTTCTTAATTAAAAAATGTTTCATAACAAGGCAGCCCTAAAAAATTTTCTAAAAGAGTTATTCTAATTTCAGGCCTGACATAGAACATAGGACCTCTACATGCTTCAAAATAACAAACATGGGATCAGTGCAGTGATGCCAGCAACACGAAAGTGACTAAAATCCAGAATTCAGGAAGAATGTGGCATCAAGGGATAAGTTTGTTTCTTGAACTCTGATGATGAAACTCTTTTCTTCAGGAAGACTGATTCTTTGACTGTTTTCTGTCTCAGAGGCGAAAAGTGACTATTTCTGATGTTACTTGTAATCACATCTCTGGGTTATCTGATCTGTCAAGAAATGTACATGAAGGCCATGGAATGAGTGGAATGAGAAGAGCAGTGGCTTATGGTAAGCTTTTATGATCCCTCACTTTAAATACATATTTAAATTTGATAGAAGCCAATACCATATTAAAATAGGGGTTGCATATTTTTATAATACAATTAACATTGTTAAACATAGAAGTCTATTTCTGTTGTACATATGTAGAGAGTTTGTGACTTCCCAGGGTTCACTTGCTTTTTAGCCAGTAATCAGATGTCCTTGCACAAAATGGAATAAGCAGGAATATTTTTCCTATTTTCTCCTGTATTTCTCAGCCCGGTGCTGAGAACTGTTCTGGTTTATTGCAGCTCCTGTTTTATTCTGTCCCAGTTCAGTTACTCATAGTAGATACATGATGCCTGGGCACAGATCTGCTCTCACCTGAGCAGACCAAATCTCCCACGTGACCAAGTAATTTGCCATAATTTACGTACAGGTCTTTGGTCCCATTTGCTTCATATAGGCACGGTGCCTGGGACTGAGCGATGAGGTATGATGTCATTCCCACCATGTTGGTTAGCACTTACTGCAGTTAGCTGTTAAACAGGTCAGCGGGTGATGTGTACGGGGAGGCAGCCACAAAGACATTGATCAAAGCAGCACATTTGTCTTACATCTGGGAGGGATTGTGTGTCCCTCTCCCCTCCAGACCCATCACAGCACATGTTGGCAGAGAAACAGCTGTGAGGTTGTGTCTGTAGTAGGAATATTAGACACAAATATTTGCCACAGATCTTGCTGCAGCTCGGTGCTCAACCCAAAAAGTGTTTGGGCAGCAGCAGAGACCTCCAACCAAACCAATGAGCTGCAGAGGGCGTCTTAGAGGGATTTGGTGTGTTGAGGGTGCTCTCATCACAGATGGGACCCATGCTGAACTGGGGAGGGAAGGGGCTGCTGTGGAATCAGGGATAGGAGACAGGGAGTCAGGGCACAGAGAGCAGAGATAAATATATCTGAAAACTGAGGAAGGAGCACAGGATTCATTAGCAACACAGCTCTAAAGAAATTTAAACTCCTGTGCTAGCAGGATGTTCAGCTGATGCATCATACCTCCACCCACCCTTTTTTTCCTTCTGACAGCAGTGTACAAACTCTCCTTGCTTTGTTTTTTTGGGATGTCTGATTCCTCACCAATTACAGTGCCATTCCTGCTCTCTCCAGCTCATTTGGAGTGGGACTACAGTTTCAGCTGGAGATTGGGGCAGAGGAGGACTGGACTGGAGCCATGGGTGTTTTTAGCTAAGTGGCACAGTTAAATAACCATGCAGCCTTTGCTTTACCTGCACCAGGCCTCAGAAGAGTTTTTGAGTAGAAGTATAATAAATTAAAGAAAGGATCAACAACTGGACCAACAAGCTCGTTTTTGTCTGTTGTGGATAATAACATCATATCATCCACAATTTTTAGCATGTCTTACTGAACTTAGAGACTTACCTTAACATAATGCTGGAAACAACTTATTAAAAAAAGGTAGGGCCAGACCCTGTTTTCCTTTTTAATAATATTGTAAGTTTTGGGTTGTTTGTTTTTGGGATGTTTTTGCTATTTCCTCACTATACAGAATTGTTACTGTTTTGTTCTGTTCCTTTGGGCTGACTGCTTATCATAACTTTTGGGTTCGAGTAGGTGGGTCTGTTTGTAAGATAAAGACTGAATTCCCAGTATATGAGTACTTCAAAAATACTGCTTTCGCTCTTGATATGGGATCTTATTACTACTCTCATAGATAAAATGAAAGGCTCTAACTCCATCTAATGTTCATAATGCTGAGCACCCAGCATCTGTGTAACCTGCTGGCAAAATATGACAACTTTACTATAATACAAATATTATTCTCTTACCATCATGGTTGCACAACCTAAAAACCATCTGAACAACACTCCCCATATAATACAATATAATGCAGCACACCTCCTTAATAGTAATAGCCACATTTTTTCTTCCTATTTTTAATTTGTTTTATTGCACTGGCAATATTTATTATTTCTTTTTCCCCATGAATCAGCTCATTTTAGTAAGTATAAGGAAAAATACAGGTTTTTCTAAGATTATAGTGAAATCAACAGAATTATGAAAAATAAGATTAGTACCTCTGTCACAACTAGCATTTCTAGCTCATTCTTAGCATTTTGTCTGTTTTTGAAACAAATTAGTACTCTCCAAAAGCTTTATTAACATTCCATTTGTAACATAGCACAATTACTTCTAACGTTTGGGCTATCAAACTGTTTACATTACAACATATCTAAGCCAAACACTGTAAAAAGAGAAGAAGCTGTACACGTGTTTACAGGCAGAGCTCAGACCTGTGAGTGGACATGCATGGGTACACACATAGCCTTTTCCTTCAAAGCATATCTTCTTGTATTCCAACACAAATTTGAAAATCTATGAGCCACGATAATATTAACTCCCAGTTTCTTTGACCCCTCATAAAACAAAAGAAGAATGAGTGTTTGGCTAAAAGGATTCTAATGATGCCTTTGGACTCTTATGTTCACGTAATGACTAGTAGAAAGATTTATACGCCCTGTATAGGTATAATTAGACACCCACAAACCCATTGACCCTGACGAGGTGAAGAGCTCTCCTGCTTTTTGTTTCAGCAGTTGAATCAATACTTGCACGTTTTACCACTGTGGAGTGAAATTGAGGAAATGAAAATCTGATAATTTTGCTCCCAGTGCAGTCTAGACAGAGGAGAGCAGTTTTAGTCTTTGACAGGAAGATCTATTTCCAGTTACTCAAAAGGCTAGTGTCAATTTTGAAACTTCTCTTATTATTGATTTTCAGTTTTGTTAAAAAGGATGCTTTATTAGAAATATTAGTCCCAGTTACAATACAAGTTTATGTCTGTTTTACAGGTTGATGAAATCATGGTTTAATTTTGGTTTGATTCACAGGATGCTTCTGCCTGATGACTTTTGTAACAAAAAATGCAGTCTGAAGAAGTTAATTTCATTGTGTCTCTTAAACCTACGCAAGTCAAAACAGAATTCAGTATGTAATGGTGCAGATTCATCTAGGAAACTCAGTGCATATGAAGAAACCACATGGCTGAAATAGCTTATAGAATAAATGTAGTTTGGCAGAATCATATTACTTATGAAGTATATTATCTTTATTTGACATACATTGGTATTTGTAGGGTTTTTTGCTTGTTTTCATTATGGTTTTAATGAAAGGAATAACTCCTTATGGGTGTAAAGATGCAAGAATATTAAATAGAAGCACTTCAGGCTGGACCTTGAAGCATAAGGCAATGATATGAAATTGCAAAGCGAACATCAGCAACAACAATAAAAAAATTAAACATTCCTGTAGTTTAAGAAGAAGTATCAAAAGACTCATAATGTTAACCTTTTATTTGCAGTGGTATACAGTTTACTTGCTGTATAATGCATTATGTATGGCTAATAGGTATTTTGGTTTTGTCAGTGATTTTGCTTGACCATATTAATCAAGAGTCTGCTGATTTGAATGTTCTGTCACTTGGGTTTTACCGGTAGTATCACATTGTCTCATGTGCTGTTTTTATTGTAGAAGTTTATATGTTGAAACCACGTACAATCATAAGAGATCTGAGTAAAATTTCAGTAGAATCAAAAATCCTCAAGACCCCTTAAAGACAAAATAGAAGTCTTTTTATACGTACAGACTAAGAAGCTTAGGATTAGGATAGGACAGATGGTTCAAGTATTAACCAGAAATTACTTTTTGCACACACACAAAAATGTGTCAATAAGTAAGCTACTATAGAAATAAATAAACCACTTTTCTAATTCATTAAGACAACGGGAGTCTGTTCTAGGAGTAAATCACATGTCTTGTTTTAATGCTGTGCTTTGTAGAGGAGAAATCAAGGTAGAATACTTTGATATATAATCAGTTCTGAAGGCTTTGAATTACTTTGGTATCTCTTGGCTCACTATTTGGCCATGCTTACTGCCTTCCCCAAAACAGTTCACACTGGAAGTAATCTCTGACATTTCTTTTTCTTTGTCTGTGCCTTTAACATGCTCCTGAGAGAGACACAGCTTCTGGGGATGAAAGCATTGATATTAACTATGCATATCAGAACATGCATTTGCTTTTTACAGCTGTGTTTGCCACTAATAGAATTTTATTAAGCACAAATTAATGAAGCTTTAGGACTCTCAGCTCCTACTCTCATAGGGCTAATTCTGATCTACTAAATCCTTCGAATAAGGAAGCAGCCCCACAGCTTGAGCTTCCTGCATGGACTGCATCGTTCTTCATTTGTTTGTACTTGAAATTGTTAGTACTGGTACGACATTTTTGGAAGCATTGAGTGACAAGGTGCTGCAATTTTTTAAATTGAAAAGTCTAAATTTATCTCCTTCAATCACATATATTTCTTTACCTGATATGAAATATTTTCTCACAGAATCAAGAGGTCACACAAAAGCTAAGACGTCCAGTTGCTGGTGGGGTTTGCTTTAGATTGCCTAAGTTTTTGACTTTAAAATATAGTATGTTATTATATAAAAGGGTTTGTAAATCATTATAAAATTTTGTTAGGCACAGTAATATCCATGCGATGCATCTTCAAAAGGGCTGGTGTGGACCCAGTAGAGAATAGTTGCTTCTGCTAGATGCTATGTATGCTGGGTAGTGGCAAATTAATGATCAGGTGTTGGGTATGATTTTTTTACTCCCTGCTCAAGGTAACTCAGTAAAACTCCCATGGTCTTTTTTTCTTTACTTCTTCTTAAAAAAACAATAAAATAAAAAAGCTGTAGATTGTACCTACTAGTAAGGAAATGTACTTTTTTTCCCCTTTGCTTGTAGTCATTTAAGATAGAAGCTTTTCTGTAGGTAATATAAAAAACAAAATTCTCTTTTTTTTTTTTCCTGTACATTTTGTAAGCTGTTTTCAAAGTAGCAATTTCTAAACAGTAATCAAATATCATGAAGGGATTTTTCAATTTTGTACATGACTTGTGTTGAGTATTTAGAATTCAAGGCAGTTTTTATTTGTTTCTTCCGAATATTATTAAGTATAGTTTTACCATAGAATGTCATTACGACACATAAATCTTTTTCCTGTATATGTGTAAATAATGAGAAAAAACCTCTAGAAATATGGGGCAGGGAAGTGGGGCAGTTACGTGTAGATTAAAAGAATAGTTGAAAATCTATTGCTAAATAGGTGACTTGCTAGTCAGAAATTTGTTCTCGTAGGTATCCTCTTATTTCTCCATGTGAAACATGTAATAGTGTGTAGCTACTGAGTTTTTAATCTAGATCAGAGAAAACAAGATGAAAAACAGAAAATATCTGTAATGTACAAAAGCATAGTGTGATGCAAATACGTGCCCATTCATAGGCTAGACTGACTCTGACAGCGACACAGTTTCTCTGTCATGCATACGAGCTCTTCAGATTAAAATGGAACTGTGGCCAGCGAGCAGTCCTTCTTCTGTACATCTCATCCTAAAAATTATTTTGAGAGCAACATACTGGCACTTGCTTGTGTAGTTTAAGGAAGAGCAATGCAGGATAGCGAAATCAGAATAAAACCTGAAGTCCTCTTGGCTGTTGCTACTGACCCCTATTGAGACGAATTAGCTAATACTAATTTCTGTGCTTAAAGTACAAACCTTATCCCCTCTGCACCCTTGCGCATGGAGGAACAGTTTAACTGTGGTCAGTGTCTTTAAAATTACTGCATTCCTCACCCGTCACCCCTTTTTTTAAGTATAGGAGTAGAAAATAAATCAAGTTGTATTTTTCACACCCATTCTAATAACTCATCTGAAAGAGTACAATCATTTTTTTTGTGTTTTCAGAGGCATGATTCACACCTGTATTTTTTAAAATGTTATTTTTTGAAAACAAGCTGTAGTATAATGCCAGTTTTCTATAGGCTGTCCCTGTTTCTGCTGCTCATGTCTGAACTGGATGTAACAAAAGAGATCCCCTAATCTTGGAAGTTCTTCTGCTACAGCAAGAATAAAGTGAGATAATAGGGTTGCTGAATTAGAGGGGGAGCAACAGATGTACAGACAATATGAAGAACAGGAGAATGTGGCCTAAACTTACCCTTATGCTGTACACAAAAACACACAAGTTTGGAGAACTGCTCCTATTTCTCAAACAATTATTTCCTAAATGTAGCCCCTGCACAGCAGCCAATGAGAGTCTACATGGTGTGAGCATGTGTCCTAAGAACCCTTGCTTTCAGACAGATCACAAGTTTCCAAAGAGAATGGGTATCATCCAGTGGCTCAAATTGGCCAAAACTGATCCAAGCATGACGAAGTGCAAAGGCTCAACTGTCTTGTAAATAACATGTTATAAACATATGCTAATTATGCAGTTGAATGCCATTCATTACAGCTCTTGATGGCCAGTGGATGGAAAAATTCATGTCTTTAAAAGTCCATAATTACATAATTATACAATAGTCTGTGATTGCAAATAATTGGGTAAATATATAATTGGAAATTTTTGAAAATCTGCATTGCATCAGAAATGGCATAATAGGGACAATATTGCTAGAGTGCTCAAAGTGATGAGTAAGCAGTATTAACGGTTTCAGTGAAATTTAGCAGCTGCAACAGCAAGGGAATCCAAAGTGCAAACACTGTTGGGTACCACACTCCAGCTGGTCTACTGGTGGGTGGAAGTGGTCCCAAGTTTGGTTTGCATGTAGTCATGAGTGGCATTGCTACATCAGTAGTGCCGGACATGGCTTCAGGATCAAGGGACATGCCTTTGTCACTCTTTCATAAGTGGCTTTGATATTCACCCACACACGTGTAGTTAAAACTTCCAAGCTGTCTCTCAAAGTGATGTAAAATTACCTGTTGGATTAGGTACAACAGATTTAAGAAATTATTCCTTACTGGCATTGTTGTGAAACAATTCAGTAGCACTTGCTTATACTCCCTGATTCTCTACTCATACTGTATGTACATCCAGTTGGTATGTACATTTGAGATTAGCACAATGTGATTTATTGTTATAAAGATGAAAAAAAGACTAAAAAGAGGTTCTTTTTAGACTGTGAGGTTTATCCTGATTTTTTTAATTTTATTTTTTTTTTACATACATAGAACTAGAAGTGCATTAGCGATCTCAGATGAAAGGTTGTGCATCAGGCTGTGCTGTCAGCCTTTGTTCTCCATTAGAAAAGACATCTGCTGGTTGTGGTTCTTGAAAATTATAGAGCAAAATTTGGCTTGGAGTTAAAATATGGTTTGTTTTTTTTCCCCAGTACTAGCAGAGCATATTGTCTTTAAATAAAGAATGGGTTTCAAACACAGTCACAAAGGTTAAACTGAAAATGAACTTTATACCCCATAAGTGATTAATTAAGAAATTAATATGTAAACTTTTTTTTTAATTTCTTTTTTTATAATAAAGTGGTTAAACACTTAAAGTAGATAAGATTATGTCTCAAACTAGGGGAAAGGCAGCAGGAGGATAGAAGGAAGTTAGTTTACTGTTAGTTTCCTGTCAGTTTCCTGGTACAACTATAGAAAAATCTTTAATGGTGCTGTTAATTTTGGAAATATGAGAGGCAATGTCCACACTGAGATCTATAGCCATTTTCAGAATGTGAAATTAATTCATAGCAGCACAGGTCCAGATAAGAAGAAAGGAAATAGGTGCCCTTTAACAGCAAGTTTTATCCTTTGATTGTGTTAACTACATTGTTAAAAACTTAGTTTCTTTGCTTAAGATGCAAATCTTAAAAAAAAAAAAGTCTTTCTTTACAACAAAATTTATCATATTAAATGCAAAGAATGCAATTTGTTCAGTCTGGACAAACAATAAACAAAGTGCAGTCCCTGCCACCTTTTTAATTATAAAAAAACGGGTCAGATGCATTATCAATCTATCTTCCTGTCCTATTTCCTGCTTACATTTCTATCTTTGTACTTTTCTCCCTCCTAACACTGTACTACTTTTAAAGGTTAAAAAGAAATACCTGTCTTCCTTCCTTTCCAATAGAAGTTCTATGGAACTATGGGATAAAATTTTAATGAAAGCTTACTGCAACAGGTGAATTCTGCGCTGAGTACTGAAATCAATAAGATGAATTTATTTTATTTTCTTTTACAGTAAGAAATGTAGAATCTATAAGACAAAACCCAGAGTTTTTTTTCTTTCCAGAGCTCTGCCTTCTAGTGCAGTCTTCTTTCATTGGCCAAATGCTGTCCCTGTCAAAGGTGTTGGCTGAAAGCAGGAATATGGTTGCTCATGTTAATTTATCAATTTTATACAGAACACAAAGACAGAGATCATGAAGCAGATTTTATGGTTGTTAGTAAATTTGAAGAGGGCCAGAAGGTGTTCATAACTGTGCCTTAACTGGTAGGTAATGCATATATGTGCATTCCACTAGCTGAAGCCTTTCTGGAACATAAGATTGAATTTCTAGATATAAACAGTCACAACAAGGATTTCTGATAGAGCAACAGGTGGTTTTACTAAATGTTTTGAAAGAAGCATTTCTTTCCTAGACCTTGCTTATTCTTAATTTCACAATGGTAGAGTTGCTCATATTTAGGTTCACTTGGCTCCTTTTGGTTAGATACTAGGGTCTGATGCTGAAGATGTCTGTACTATTTAACTGGAAGATGTGTTTAGATTTGACTCTGATCTTCCTTTTACTCAATACTTATTGCCTTCACAACTACCCCATAGGGGACACTAAATACACACCTCAGAAGATCAGGAGAGAGTTATGTAGGTGCTTACCACAACAATTTTAATATAACAGGTTAGGATTTATTTACAGCAAGTGGCTCTCTGTGGAAGTAAAAAATGTGTCCTTGAAGCTAAATTTAGTATGACAAAATGGTCCTATGGAATTAAAAATAGCATGCTTCTGCTCTTTAAGTATGTACAACACGTATGTGTCATCTTCATGTCTATGTCTAGCCTAACAAAGACCCAAGAGTGCAAACCAGTAATTTAGGCCACAAATAACGATAGATAATTTCTTTAGAACTATGAAATCTGGGTCCATTCAAAGTTCTGAAAAAATAGCTTTGATATAAAATTGAAGACCTTTAATATCATCCTACAAGGGGATATAATATGGAATGAATTATGAATGCATAGAAGGTAAATTATTCTTAAATGTACTCAACAGTAAAATATCCACATAAATATGAACTGAAAAGTTTAGGCTTGTTGGGAAAAATGTTACTACTGGATTACTGCTAGTAAACCCATTATAGTCTTTAATATTACTGATACACAGTGTTTCTGATAAGAAAGCAACATTAAGACACAGTCAATACATTAATTTTGTAGCTGAAGTATAGATCTGAGTCAAGCAGCAGTGATTTTAGCACTATAATAAAATAACAATTGTTAGTCCTTGACAAATATTTACTTCTAGTACCTTTTGCTATTTGTCATTCAAAACAAACGTTTCCTTCTTTCAGCAACTGGGCTTATAGTAACATATCAGTAAAAACTAAATCTGAATCAAAACAAAGATTTATTAATTTACACTGGATTTTTCAAATTGAATCCATTACTTTTGTGTGTTCTGTTCTTATAAAATATGCTGCCTTCAAAGAACAGATGTATGGGATCAGTAGAGAGGTCTGAAGTTAAGATGATCAAGAGGAAGACCAAAGGAATTCATTCCATTTTGTAGTCCTTATTTAACAGAGAGTGATATCTGCAGCAGGACAGAGCATAAGAAATATTAGGGTACTGCTCTACTGGCTCATGCTACCTCTCAACGGCTAATCAATTCTGCCTTCATACCTCTGATGACAAATTACCTGTAATTCTCTTCCTCTTTCTCCCTTTTCTAGAAGATTTTGGTATATTTTTAGAGAATTAAGACAAAAGCAAAAATGTGAAAAAGATGCTTTTCCAGAAATTAACAAGAGCATATATAAACTCATATATGTATGTCTGTAAAACCCTTCACTATATTTACTCTGGCTAAAACACTGGGCTAAGGACATGGGAATAGGCTGAGATTACAATCCGTACACGTTTGAGTGGAGAATACCAATGATGCAAAGATGTCCTATACAAGCACATGGATTGTCACAGGAGAAATTAGGTGGAATTAAGACAAAGTGAAATTTAAGATTCGTTTCAGGGGGAGTGAACCACTTTAATTATACTTTAGTTTTAGTAATTAATTATACTTCAGAGTATCATAAACTTCTCAGGGAAGTAAGGGGAGTCATGTCCATTGAGACATTTTCAAGGCAGGCGAATAGAACCTGCTGCTTATGTACCTGGAGAAAGGACTTGGTGAGAAACAGTATTTCCATTAACTTTTTTTTATTATTTTAATACCTGATGATTTTTCCTCAGAAAATATCTGTTACTGAACAATGTAATAGTCTGTCTATCACTTTATGACTGTCTACCAGTGATAAACCAGTGATACCATCTTCATAAAATGAAGATGCTTTGCATGGTATAATCAATCTGAAGCAAATCCTGTGATCAGTGTATCTCATTTTTCCAATCAGTTTCACTTTCCTGTGAAAACAGTAATTGAAAACTAGGCCTAGACAGATCATTCTACCCCTCAGTCTAATAATCACATCTACAATGTTTCAGAGAATAGCAAGAGGATTTGCCCTGCGGAGAAGGACTTGGGGGTGTTGGTAAACAAAAAAATGAACATGAGCCAGAACTGTGCTCTCACAGCCCAGAATGCCAGTGGTATCCTGGGCTGCATCAAAAGAAGCATGACCAGCAGGTCAAAAGAGGTGATCCTGCCACTTTACTCTGCTCTCGTGAGACCCCACTTGGAGTATTGTTTGCAGTTCTGTTGTCCTCAACATAAGGAGGATATGGAACTGTTGGAGCAAGTATAGAGGAGGGCCATGAGCATGATCAGGGGAATGGAGCACCTCGCGTATGAAGACAGCCTGAGAAAGTTGGGGCTGTTCAGCCTGGAGAAGAGAAGGCTGCGTGGAGACCTCATAGCAGCCTTCCAGTACCTGAAGTGGGGCTACAAGGATGCTGGAGAGGGACTCTTCATGAGGGACTGTAGTGACAGGACAAGGGGTAATAGGTTTAAACTTAACCAGGTTAGGTATAAGGAAGAAGTTCTTTACTGTAAGGGTGGTGAGGCACTGGAACAGGCTGCCCAAAGAAGTGGTGAATGGTCTATCCCTGGCAGCATTCAGGGCCAGGTTGGACAGAGAATGGGGCCACATGGTCTAGTGTGAGGTGTCCCTGGCCATGGCAGGGGGGCTGGAACTAGATAATCTTAAGATCCTTTCCAACCCAACCCATTCTATGATTTGATCATATGTATTTTAAGACTTTTACCAAAGGTGTCTAAAATTTAAATAATCCCTATAAACTGACAGTATACAGTCTGTGCTAATTAGGATCTTAAAATAACTTTCCAAGACATAAATGACTAATTTTTGTCTCTCCTGTATCAGAAATTTTATTAACGCTTGTAATAGAACTGATTTTTTTTTTGAGAGAAAAGTTAATCACAAATAATCACCATTTTAAAAGGATAGGCAGGAAGTGTAAAGTTCAAACAAATATTTGCAGGTGGATATATAATACCAAAATCTACTGTGCCTGTGTGTATTCCTAGCACTGAAAACCACTGCAGATTTGTGAAGTGATCACTTCTTTCTAGGAATGTATGGTATGTCTTATTGGCAGAAACTCTGGAAGGAGGCTTTACACCACATGGACAGTAACTTCCTCATTTAGTCTGTCAAAAGACTGAAGAATATATTGCAGTTTTAGCAGCAAGACCACTCTAGAAATGTATCAGTAGGAATTAAACACTGGCAGTATCACATACTTTTTAATTTCTCAGTTATTCTTCATAGATGTACATTTTCTTTTTATAAAGAAAATGTCTGAAATACATATTACATTGATCTGTAAATCTATTGTGCCAGGTAAGGACTTAGTAATGTAAGAAATAACAGATATTGTTATATTAATCTGCAGCATTATCAAAGGAAGAGAGAATAAAAATTTTCTTTTTACTATCTTTTTAAAAAAGAAATTATCTCTAATGATGCAGAAAGCACTATTTATAACAGAATACAGAAGTTTTCCCATTTTATAGCTTTTCAGAAAAGCTCTCCATGAAAACAATGTACTTCATAATATAATAGTGAGGCTAAAAGTTCTTGCAAGTTTTCTTTAAAAATTAACCACTTTCTCAGGGCAGTTTTGTATATGCTGTGATAAATCTAAAATTCCTTTTGAGCATATGTTGAAATGTATGTGCTAAACAACATAC
>NW_026913855.1:19267500-19355000 GCF_034315485.1 Pezoporus occidentalis
CCTTTATTTTCTTTTTACTGTACATTGGGTTTTTCTCAAGGAAAATGGTCCACAAAAGGAAACAAACAAACAAAAAAAGAACATACATAAGCTGCTAGGTATATGTAAGCTGCTGGTTATTCATCTGCAATTTGTTGATGAGCAAGATAAAAATCTGTTTTTTATGAGGAGAGCCATTACAACCAAGAAATTGCAAAGTATTCCATTTTATCCCTTTGTGTCAAAAATGAACCTGTTACTCAAACTGGTCCAGAGGGCTCTTTACGTTATACATACCCACATACATGCACAAAGAAAAAAGCATATGCATGTATTAAAAAAAACAACCAAACAAAAAATCCCCAGCAGTCAAGTGTTCCTCAGATAATTGAGGATTTAATTATTAGTATATATCTATAATAAAGGACTGAGGTATGCTGTTACATAGTTCAATAACCCATGAATCTTCATGCATTTCTAAGTCTTTGTAACATATTTAAGCCTGTGTTTAACTCTTTATAAGCTGTTTGCAATGTTAGCTCTAGTATTGCACCTTCTGTAGGACTTTACAGTTATTTTTGTTGTATTTCAGATTAAGTTTAAAGGCCAGGTTGGACAGAGCCTTAGGTGAAATGGGCTAGTGTTAGGCGTTCCTGCCCATGGCAGTGGGGTTGGAGCTAGATGATCTTAAGATCCTTTCCAAACCAAACAGTTCTATAGTTCTATGATTTAAGGACCTAAAGCTATCAGCATTCTGAAGGTAGTTTTCAGGTTGAAAATATCCGTTTCAAGTTTCATGCCAGAGTTCTTTAGTATTATTTCAGAATTCTGTGAGCAACAGAAAAGATGAAAATTTCCATGGTTTTTAACTTCCATTGAAATTTTTATTTGGGATGAAAACCAGATTATTTAAAGAAATTGTTTACTGTTGTGTTGTTTTTTTTTTTAATAGAATATTGAAATCTGATTGTTTCAATTTCAGAATTAATAACTATTCTTTTAAAATTTCCTTTCTTTCTTCTGGCTTTGATTCAGTCAATAAGAAATCCAGAAAATCAAAGTCAGATAAATCTTTATTTATGTCTCTATTTTTATTTTTATAAGATGTATTTTAGGCTGGCTCAGAAGTGCTCCATTAAATTCTTATTAGTGTCCAAGATATGAGGGGACAGAAGGGTCACTAATAAGAGCCTCCTGTTCACTAGCTGCTTTCAGCATGCTCCCAGTTTAGTGGTTCTGACTCCATTTTAGTTATGTTTAATCCACACTCTCTTTAAATAAAATACTATCTTCCTTCTGCTATGACTTCTTTATTCCTCCAGTTCTCTTTGCAACACCGAGGCTTTCAGAAAAAGAAAATGGTCAGTTCAGTCAGTAAGGTTGCGCTGTGTTAAAGGATACTAAAGAAAACTATGACCTTGTGTTGAGTCTGGTTGTAGAATAATGGAATACAGCAGCTTCTTCTCAATATTGTTTAAGAAAAATAGTTACTTGCATTATGGAGAATGTGACGTTTAAAATTAAATGTTAACATACTCATGTAAATATATATATATTGTGCTACACTTTGAAATGGAAAATATGAAAAACCCCACTATTCCCTGTCAAAAAATACCCAACAAAATAACAAAAAAAAAAAAAAACAAAACAAGCCAAAACCAAGCCAAAAAGCAACAAAAAGGGGGAACTACTTTAATTTGCACGTGCTGATCTGTCATCATGCCATGATTAATATACTGGAAACAGTTTCAGACTGGGACGTAACAATATTAAAAGAACTACCGCCATGTGAGATACTTATGAGCATGTCATGGATTTCTGTCATGTTTCATCACTTCTTATCTCTCTAATTCTGCCACCTTTCCAAGGTGTTGGGATAAAGTTATCAGATGTCTGCCATGAGACCTCTAATTAATGATCACTTAGGGAATTTGGCTGGCTAGGCTTGTTTTAATTATGTTTCTTAGCTAAACCTTTGGAGGGTGTTCTGACTGAGATTCGGGTGTCACTTGGATTACATACTTCAGTATTTGGACAGCAACCTAAACATATACAGAAATTAATTTATTTTACATGTTGAGTTTTTTGAATATTTATTCTGTTAGGCATTCACACTCCCACCCATTTAGAAAAGGAAGCTGTAAAATTTCTGCATATATCAAGACAGTGGTATTTTTAGCATGTGGACATAAGTTTTCAGGGAATAACAAGTGTTCTGGGGATCAGAATGGCCTTTCTCATATGCTCTTGTAAGGGGATCCTCAGTTGCTGTGGGCTGTGCAGTTTCTGGGTAGAAACCTCAGGTAAGTTTGCATGAGTATCATAGCAGCTTTCAGAGGTTTAAACCATGACAACTTCTTAATTTATGGTTTTGATCAAGGCAGCCTCTACAACAGTCTGTTCTCCTCCAGGCATAGGGATAGTTTGAAATCACTGTTTTCACACTCTTCCTGGACTCGGAGGTGTACCATGCTTCCCAGGGCAAAAATGGTGGCTTTGAGAAGCACAGATCTGCTGTCAAGATGAAATCAGTCTGAATTAGTTTGACTGTGCAGGGCAAGCATCTCAACTTACACTTTGTTCTTACATGCTTGCTAATTCACTATGTTCAGGCATGAACTACACAGGGACCTGGTGAATTCTGCACAGTGAAAAGATAGGTTGTATAATGTAAAAGCTTGAGGCTGTAGGATAGCAGCTCTGTTCCTTCAGAGTGTTTCAGATTTAATTTAAAATTTGTTATCCATGTACTTTTTCCCAAATGGCATTTTGTGCTATAGGGGTTTGAAGGACATCATCCTTGGGGGTATCCACCTGGACAAAGTGAGCGCTGATGTATAGCACAGCTCTTGTGTTGTGAGAAAAAGAGCAGCTCTGTACTATAGAAAATGGGCATATTTTAGAATCATTGAATCATAGAATCATTTAGGTGGGAAAGACCTCTAGGTTCATAAAGTCCAACCATTAACCTAACACTGCCAAGACCACCACTAAACCATGTCCTTCAGTGCCTTCATGTCTTCAGGGATGATGACGCAACCACTTCCCTGGGCAGCCAATCTAAACATCTCCTGGAGCAACTTGAGGTTATTTCCTCTTGTTCTATCACTTGTTAGCTGGGAGAAGAGACTCACTATAACTTCGCTATAATCTCCTTTCAGGCAGTTGTAGAGAGATACAGTCTCCCTCAGCCTCCTTTTCTCCAGACTAAATAACCCCAGTTCCCTCAGGCATTCTTCACAAGACTTGTTCTCCGGACACTTCACTGGTTTCGTTGCCCTTCTTTAGACATACTCCAGCACCTCAATGTCTTTCTTGTAGTTAGGGGCCCAGAACTGAGCACAGGATTTAAGGTGCAGCCTCACCAGTGAGAGTACAGGGGGGATGATTACTGCCCTGGTACCGCTGGCCTATTTCTGATATAGGCCAGGATGCTGTTGGCCTTTTTGGCTGCCTGGGCACACTGTTAGCTCTTAACCAGCTCTATCAGCTAACACCCCCAGGTCCATTTCCACTGGGCAGCTTTTCAGCCACTCTTCCCAAGCCTATAGCATTGCATGGGGTTGTTGAGACCCAAGTACAGAACTCAACACTGAACTTTGTTAACCCTCATACCATTGGCCTTCACCCATCGATCCAACCTGTCCAGATCCCACCATGTCTCCATGACGCTAATAAGATCATAGCCCTGTCAAGAGTGTGCATGTCTCAAACTCCTCATTTATTCCCCATGCTACCTGCATTTGCATAGAAACATTTAAGTTGAAGCTAACTTACTGACTGGAGTGGCTGGTATTCTTTTGTGCTGCTCTTCAGGTGCTCTCCTGCTGACCTGCAATCCCTCTCCAGGCTCTGGGCTGAGGCTGGCATCAGTTAGGAGTAGGGTTCATCTCCCCTAGCAACTTTAGTTTAAAGTCCTCTTCACCAGCTTGGCAAGTCTATGACCAAAGATGTACTTCCCTTCCTCTGACAGATGAACTCTGGGACATGGTTTAGTGGTGGACTTGGCAGTGTTAAGTTAATGGTTGGAGTCAATGATCTTCAGGGTCTTTTCCCAACCTAAATGATTCTATGATCCTGTAATTTTATGTTTCTCAATCAGCTTAAGTCATCTTGCAGATAGTTTATGATTGTCTTTGAATCTGGTTAGAAAATGTCCATAGATTAAAACAGATTGAACCTGAGGGGTCCATAAATGCTACACTGAATTCTCAAGAAACAGCATTCAAAATATTTTTAGGATTCAAGACTATGTAGAAGTAGCCAATCCCTAGGCTGATTTTGTAATTGACTTCTCTACAGGAGGTAGGATGTCAGTTTGCCCAAAAGTGTATGCCAGCATTAATCCAGGATCTTCTACTTCAACTAGTCCTGTATTTAGCTATTGAAGGCAGTCACATTGTACAGTCCATTTCATAAATAAATTCAGATTCAGAAAAAGACTCCTCACTTGAGTAAGCATACATAATTCCAGGTGAGCTGACAAGGCTATATAAATCAGTAAATCATCTGTAGAAAATATAAACCACTGCATAATTTACAGTGAAATTATAAATTTATTGTGTGTTTAATGATATAAGCCTGCAAAATAAATTCCCCTTGTGTCTTGGTCCCTTCTAAAAAACTCCTAAACAGGTAAGGGTTTCTTTTTAAAGGGTATCTTTTCTACACTTCTGTATTTATGGTAGGACTAAAGTTCTGGATGAGGACAATTAAGCAAAAAGCAGATGTGATATATGAAAGTATGATAAAATTTTGGGATGTTCTTTTTCTTACAAACATACTTGTTGGATAGTGACATTATACCTTTATTTGGCCTGAATCTATGACTTTATAGACAAGGAACTGGCCTTCATTTTCAGTGTAGGTGGTTTTACAAGTTGGGGTGCCTTTCTCTTCTTTTGCTCCACACTCATTTGGCACAACTTGATACTCATAAGCTCATATTCTAGCATTCAGTAGTTCATTTCTGTGGCGGTTTCTAAAGAGACTAGTTTCTATTGCAAGGAATACAAGCATATGTACTGAATTGTGTTTAGGGCATTACAAAATTTATCTTTTGGTATGCCCCAGATCTGGATACCTGCATTAATCAAAGCATGCAGGCTGTTTTAACAGTTCAACTTTGAAGAACTGTATGATTGCCCTGCATCCTGCTCCTCACCATCCTGTGGCCTCCTGCATGTTTCCTTTTCTAGCATTTTAAATTGCAACAGGGCAACTGAGTCCTGCACATACCCCTAGGATAAGGTAGCCTTTCTTCAGAGACAGTTCTCGTCCCTGCTCTGCAGGTTCCCCTGCTGCAGACTCCTGTGCTTCAAATATCTTCCGTCTCGGAAAGACTTGCTTATTCAGATTTCGCCAAAATCCCATTTTAGTCGCTGCCACTAGAGGGATCTGTGCAATTAGCTCTCTCCTGCTCTCTTCCCTTGTCCCAAACTGGGAGGAAGGCCAGAGCAATTTTACCTCAGTACTTCATATTCTTTCTTTTGATTTTGTTTTTTGTTTTGTTTGTTGTATTACATCTTGAGTCTAATATAATGTACATTATTTCTACTTTTGTTTCCTGTAAGTTAGCTTAAAAGCATTAGAGCTAAATACCTTTTCATCAATTATTAATTCTTGATTTATGCATATGGCACCCTAGGAATAGGGTTCCTATCCAAATGGAAGTGACAATTACTTATGCTCTGAGGTCAGGCAGAAATGCACATTTTTGCTATAACTTTTGTTCTGTCATTACCAGATTACCTGTTAGTTACTTAAGTATAGGAAAAAAAAAAAAACAAACCCCAAACAAACAACAACCAAAAAAAAACACAAAAAAAACCCCAAACATTTCTGTGTACATGTAAATGGCATGAAAGTTACTTTTTTGAACTTACACCCTGGGGGAAAAAAAAACCACAAGATAGCTCTTCAGAGATGATTGGGAAGAATGAGTGGTTAACGCATTGTGATTATGAAAGAGAATCTTTTTTTTTTTTCATCTTGTGTAACATCACAAGATGCACGGTTCAAGTCCAGGGCTTATTTTTAAAAAAAAAAAAAAAGAACAAAGAAAATGACTTTTTGAAACATGTGAAATATGTATTTTTCATGTATGATCCAAGGGATTTTTATTTTTTGTTGTTTCATTTTTTATTGGTAATCAAATGAATCAGAAGAAGGGGTTAAAAATTTGAAAGATTATTAAAATGGTTTTGAAATCATCAGGGAACACTTCAGCTGTCGCTGCTACAGTAGTAGCATTAGTAGAGGGAGTTGGTAAGAGCAGAAAACCTTCAACATTTCCTTGTTTGAAACTTCTCACAGGTCAATAGTGACTGAAAATAATTACATTGGATTGCAGCCTTAGTCCAGTTCCTAGTGGACAAGTGTCCATGTCACAAAATCCACCATTGCAATTGGCAATAGTTGGCAGGCTCAGCAGAGAAGCCAAGGATTGAATGGGCATGGAAATTAAACTATTCTCCTGCCCCTAATTGTGGTCCTTTCAAGTCATCATTGAGGAACATTGTTTGGGAAAAGTCGCACAGCTGTTGGCAGTGCTGAACATGCCCTGTGGATAAACATAGCATTTCCATCTCTAAGGTCTTAATCTGGCATGTTTTGTAGCCTTAAAAGTCGCACCAAAGGGGGGGAAAATAAGTTTTTATTTTTTTTTCCCGTTACAGTAGTAATATTTGATTAGTAAAACACAGTTCAAAAGAATAATACTGTCCTTCCAAAGTACTTACTAACCCATTTTCAAATATATTAAAGAGAATGGTGGTTTGTTTTGTTTGTTTCTTTTATGAATACAGTGTTTTTATTTATGATAACTATATATTTTGGTAGAACAATGATCATGTTGCTTAAATGGATTACCTAAATACGGATTACCTTGCTTAAATATGGCATTGATGGCCTGACTGATATGCTGAGACTCTTGTGCTCAAGGACATCGTTGGAGCTATGGAACAACGTGGGAATCAGACCATCACTGTATCCTTGACTTCTCATGGATTTCAATGGAACTTTTGCTTAACACCTGATAATATTTCTAGTCTAATTCTAATTGGAACTCAACATAAAAGTATCACGTTTATACTACCAACTTGAGTTTTCCCTTCCATAGAAAGAGTAATACATTTCTAGCTTGCGATTTTTTTTTCCAAGTGTTGGAAGACATGAGTAAATAAAGTATGGCAACTTTCAGCACACTCAACCACTGCAGCAGTTTCTAATCTTCTGAGGGAGTGGGATCTTGACTTATTTTTCTCTTTAGTGAAAAGTAAGGGGTATATAATATGACTTTTCTTAATACTGGCCTATTTGAGTGTGTTTCTGGAAATTATTAATTTTTTTTTAGGAGATAATGAGAAACACTAAAGAAAGTACCTAAAAGACTATCTTTCATGAGGTACCTCAGCTTCATGTAGGATTAATATTTTAGTGACTGACAGTAAGTATCAGACTATTTAGGTAACTGTGGTCTAGATCAACAGGCAAATTCTCTCTGTGGTTGGTTGTGGGGGATGGTTTGGTTGTTTTTTTTTTAATGCTGTTTAAAAGCTAGTAAGTGTGGATACACCCTGAAATGCTGTTATGTGTTACACTTTTGCCTGTTTAAACTCAAGTTTTGCAACTGAAGGAAGTTAACACATATGATATTGTGCCTTTCATTGTGGGACCACTGCAGCTGCACTGCATCTCTGAATTCATCTTACTAAACTCAGAACTGGAAATTGGTGACAATTTCAAATTTCTTTTCAGGAGATTCAGAAATTCACAAATCTGCAGCTACTTCTGGTGATATTCTGTTTCACTATTTCTTTTAAATCTGTAATTAGATAATAAACTATGTGGCTCTCTGGTCTGAGCACACATGTGGAATCTGGTTCAAGATTGATGTGTTGATGCACATGGATCTGGGGAAAGCACAGACCTAAATTTACACAAAGAAATAAGGCTCATGGTAAAAATGAACCTGGATATTTTCTGTGTTGATTATCTATAGTAGCACCGCCAAATCTTCATAATGTCATTGTAAACTTTGTTATGTACTACTTTTAGCGATGCATTTCTTTTGTCCCTCTGAAGAACTTAATTTCTTGCAGTTACACTACATTTGCCATGTGCCAGTGGTACATTATACCAGTGCTCTGAGGACCGGTCTGTGACCCCTGTGTGCCACACACATATGTTATTGTTAGACCCTTGGCAATAATATACATACAATCACTGCTCTGCTCTGGTAGCATTTTGCTTTTTTGGTTGTTTTGTTGTTTGTTTTTGGTTGAGGGTGTTTTTTTGTTTGTTTGTTTGTTTTATTGGGCACATAGAGCATTTACATTGATCTAAAGTCTCACTCATCTATAATAGAAAAATTTAATGTATAATCTGAAGCTTTTAATGATACGATAATATTTCTAGAAGTTTGCAAGTGGCTTGATAATGAAACCAACTTCTAATTGAAAAAAAAAAAGCTCCTTGATGTTTGTGGCATAGAAGCCTGAAGCAAAACACCAAATGAAAATAAAAAGCTAATGGTTATTTTTCTTTTTGAAAATGTGTGATTTCTTCCTTCTTGTTAAATACCGGGTGTAAAATCACCTGGCACATAAACACTGATATTCATGCATGGTCTGAAAAGAAAAGTTTTCCAAGGTAAATAATCAGGAAGAAGCTTATTTCAAAGCCTACCTGAATAAGTCTACAAATCTTAATAAAAAACAGCAACATGCCTCCCTGGATCTTCAGTTAATTCAGCTTTCAGTGCCCATGAGTGAGACAGAGTCCATGACAGAGAATGAAAAAGATTTGCTGTAATCTACTGGAATTTAATGGTAAATCCCCAGGGATACAGTTCTTCCACAACATCATGCTGCAGTACAGCCAAGGGACTGAAGGCATATAGTAGCTACCTTTTCCCAGAGCACATATGTGTGACCCACAGTTCCTCCAACCAAAACAACTAGAACAAAGTTTTTATCACTGGGTACTTATAAGTTATATCTGTCAATTAAGTTAATTGGTTTTAAATCAAATAGTTGTAGTAGTTTTGTGTAGCTGAATATTAATATCCTACATACTTTTCTGATGCCTGAATTTACTTGTAATTTTTCCTTTGTTTGCCTCTTTGGCTCATTGTATGGCCACAGAAGATTAATAATCATGCTCTGATGTACACATTTCAGTGCTTGCTGCCACTGTGGATAAGGTTGGTTTGGCAGGGATAGGTTGCCTCTTCTATACTGTCTCTCAAGAAATATTTTTGAGAAGCACACATTTTTAATCCATATAAAGGAAAAAAATAGGTTTTCATGTTCATGTTTGAGAGATAGATAGACAGAGGACTGGGGAAGATGAGAGAACTCTGATCTGAAAAACAAAGACATGCTCTTCACCCATGTGTCAACGGCAGTGCAGCTGTTTTCTTAACCTTCCCTGACCTAGATGGAGGAAGAAAATTTTCAGGTCTTTGATCTGTCTCTGTCGTTGTTCAAAGTCCAATTGAAATAAAGTTTTAAAATTATTTAAATATCTGAAATTGTGTTGTATTCTTCTTGAAGGCACACTAATTTTGAAGGTTGAAAACTTTGAAACTTCTGTAGCAGGAAGACTGTTCTCTCAAAAGGCTGGTAAGAGAGCAGAAATTTCTTACACTATTTCATGTTTACGATATTGACTGAATGTTTGCTGAGCTGATAGTGCACAGTTCCTGGTGGATGCAGGTATGCACCATAAAATTATGTTATCATACCTGGTCCTAACCAGTCCCTTTCACAAATGTCCCTTTCATGCATTTCTCTACTCCTCTTTGTCAGCATTTATTGCTTTGGGCTTGACTTGATTATGTCTGATATTTTTTGTCCATGAATGAGATAAACATTTTATTGGACTCCAAGTTCAGTGCTTGATTGTCCTCTTGTACTGCATCTGAGAAGGACAGATTAATTATGTAATAGACCCCTGCATGTTCCTCTCTTTTCTTTTGTCTGATGATACCTTGAGAATTGTCTCTGCATGCAATCAAATTTCTGAGAGACCCATTAAGTCAGAACTCTGCCTCCATCCAAAGAGATATTTTAGTGAAACTACTCTGTGAGATCAGATATAGTATTTGCTAAGGTCTTAGGATAGAAAATAACATTTATTTTCTGATTCTAATTTGTTGATCCATGTATTTATTTAGAATGCTAACAAAGGGAACTGTGTGTTCCTTTTTACTTGATCTTTTGCAAGTTGTTGTTGGCATTTTATGCACAATACTCCATCCACACACACTGGACACTACACATTTTTGATTTCTTTCCATTTTCAAATATAGGAGGAACTGTTCCATCTCAAAAATTTTTATACGTTCCATATCTCAGAAACTGGGTGATTCTCTACATCACCATGAAGTTATTGCCAGCAAATGATGGCAATTGAATTTGTAACCTATAAACATGCATATTGCGCCGTGTGTCTTGGCTCTTATCTCTTTTTATCCATTTGTTGCTCTGAGCAACAAGCTTATTAATGATGTTGCTGCTTCACTTATATTTGTACTACTGTGATATATTAATATCTATTCGCAGACATACTTATAATTTGGACAATGTAAAATTAAATAGTCATAAAATATGATGACAAATGGAAGACAATAAAGGTTCTCTATAGGTTGCATTGTTCACTCTAAGAGTAAGCAAACCTGATGATGGATAATGGGATTTGCTAAGCAAACTAGAAATTGAACTGCTCGTCAACTGTGGGATGTTAGTGGAAATTAAGCACTTTCAATTTATATTGCAAATATATTTTGAAAATCTTAATGGTAACATCTAAAATCAGTTCACTAAGAAACTGTAAATATTACATATTAAAAAGTTTTTACTGTCATAAAACAGATCTATATTTGCTGATTTAATCTGCATGTATTTTATAGAATTCCCTTTTTAAAAAAAATTATTACAGTCCATCTATAACCAACTATGTTAAATATTTGAGAAAAAGAATAAGTATTGAAAATATGCAGATGGGTAATCCCACCAAGTTCTTGTGGATACTTACCAGCACAATAGAAAGTGACATTCACAGTGTCTGAATTTATAATGGAGTATATCCCCAATGTAACAGCAGATTGCAAAAAGAAAAGATAAAACCCAAAACACCTGAGGAATTTGAAAAAGACTGTTTCGCTTCTAGTACTATTATTTCAAAGGTTGAAACATTGAAATTATGTATGGCAAACAAGCCTGTAGTAAAGTGGAGGATGTTTTCTGTTCTGATCATTCTCATTCTTCTGTGTAACTTCCTAAAGGTTTTCACTGACTATGATTTCATATTTGACTTTCCTCTTCTGACATAACAATTTATGTCAAGGACTAGAAGAGACACTGACTTTATCAAGAAGACATTTTGAAGGCACTTGTGCGATTAGAAGACAGTGTCAGCAAAATTAGTTTAGTGAAGAACAATGGTAGGGAACAAGTATTTGCTTGCTTCCTGAATCTTGGTCCTCTGGATTGACCAAGTCATACTGAGACCTTGTCATCCATCATATGGTCCTCTGTATTATACCTTAATACCTCAGATGTCATGCATAATATCATGAAGTTAGTCAACTGCCTATTGTGAACATCAACTTTTCAGCATCATTTTCTCTGTAGCTTCCTTGATGGAGTTTCTGCAGACTATGATGATTTGCAGCTCCACTGTGATGTTTATGGGCTCAATAAAGAAAAGGTTCTAAAAAGATTATGGGCACTGAAAAAGGAAATACAACCTTTTCTGCAGGAGCACAGAGCAGAACAGACTAAACATTTTTGGAATTTCTTGCCTGCCACAAACGGATGATGATTCCCCATAGACATTCTTACTCATTTTATACCCTCAACAAAAGTCTTTAGGGCCTGAATAAAAGTTTCAGATATATAACAAGCCATCTTCTCTTTACACAAGAAGTTTGATGTTTTGTGGCAAGATCTTGGAAGACAGGGAATGTCTTATTTTCAAGCTTTAAAGAGCAGCAAGACATAGTTGTAACGGATATTTAGGCCTAGCTTTCACTAGAGGTATCAGTGAGCTAATGCAGACTTCAAATGTTCCTTTTCTTTGCATGTGAGCTCTGCATGATACTTGTCTGGTGTTAGCTCCAACTGGAGAGAGACAGATGAGGAGAGGACTTAAAAACTTATCCTGCTACAGATGTAGTTTCTTTCAGGTGATTGTGAATTTAAAATTCAGTTCCTTGTAGCAGTCTGACAATGTAAGGTTCTTGCACCTTATTTTCAAATCTTTGTATGTTTTATTGAAAAAAAAACATTCAACACTGTATTGCTTCTTTCACCTTTCAACATTTAATTAGTCAAAGCAGTTATAGGAGCCTACAATAGCTAGATATATCTTCTGTACCATCCATAGCTTTGCTATCAAGTTCCTTTGTGCTGCATTTATAATATATAGTGCCATGAAGGAAAGAAATCTCAGTTTTGACCTTCCTTTCCACACTGACTGGGAGAAGGTGAAAATGGCTTTACTTTGGTCTGAGTTGTGGAATATTCTTTTCTTTCTGCAATCTGTTTTCTGTATATGGACATATTTAAATGATGAGATTATTCATAAAACTGACAGTAAAGTTATACTGAGTTTTTTTAAGCTGTAATGTGGTTTGCAGTGCCGGCACAGTGGTCCTGAAGGGTGTATGGTCATTTTCATGAAAGGTCATGCCTTTGTTAAAGGTTTTCAGTTCAAAGCTGTCAGTGATTCCCGGCTTCCTGAATTGGGCATAGCAGAAGCAGCTGGAGGAAAGGTGATTGCACCAAGATATTCTTCTCAACAACTCCTACCTGCTGTGCCTGTCAGCAACCAATATAGAGTGTAAATACACACTGTTGGGAAAAGATCTCAGGAATCCAGGTGAACAAATGCCTTAGCAGCCTGAAGAGTTGCTGTGCTTTCCATTCTCACATCCAAAGACAAGGGACCAAGACATCCCTGTATTTCTACCCCTTCATCTGCCAGGGTCTGCTTTCTCATTCATATGCCAAAACCAGGCACACCTACAAAATTTCTGTCAGAGCCTTAGAACCAGCAACTGTCTGGAACTGTCACCTCTACTGCAAACCAGTTCTTAACACTTAATTTAAGATGCATGATTTTCTTTTGCATCTGCAAAGTGGCAAGGTTTTTATGTACCAGAGCTACCACAAACAGAGGTTATCAATATGCTATATTGATATATATATGACATGCTTTCAACATCTTTTTTTTAAATCAATTTAACAAAAATTACATTAAAACCATACTTATGCTACTCACTTCTTTTCCTCAGACTTCAGATTTCACCAAGTTCTTCCAAGATTTGTTTGAAAATGGTGCTTTCAATTTTTCACTTCTTTAATACTTGATGCTGGTTCATTATTAGAATACTTCTAGTGTCTTGTTGTTAGTCAGATGACCTCTGTGAAGTATTACCATCAATCTGAAACCCCGATTCCATTTTTCCTTGCACTTTTATCATTTTTTTAAAAAAAGTCTTTACATGTATTTCCAGATTAGAAGACTGTGTTAATGTGGTGTCAATGTACATGACACATATCAAAGCAGACGTCCTTTAGGAAAATGCTGCATCATGACTTTGGATTGTGGCATAGTGATGTAATGCTGTGTGAGCCAGGAAAATGTCAGACACGTCATGCTGTTTCTGGTTTATGCAGTTCTAATGTTTGTTTAAACAGTAAGGTTTAATCTAGTGTCAGCGGCTACAGAAGGATACACTTAATTGGCATCCTAGAAAGACGACGTGCACATTTTAAGTAGGATGATTGCTGGGGAGCACATTCCCAGCAGTGCATATCAATTATTCTGTGTAAGTAAGTGGCACACCTAGTTTGTCGAACTGACATGCCTATTGCTGTCTCTGGTATCGCTTCCCCAGGGCTCTTCACAGGCTGGTTTTCACATACCTGCTGGTGAGCAAACAGGTAGCAACAGGGGAACTCCATGTGCTGCTATGCATGCTTTATGTGTGCATTTCTATTTGCCAATGAGCATTTGGTGTCATCTTTCTCTGGGAGGAGTTCCTATGGAAACAAAATGGATATTTAGTCTCTCCAGCTTTCTCATTCTGTCTGCATTAAGTTCAAGTGGTTTAAACTTAAACTCTTAAGAATGTCAGCCCCTATCTCTAAATCTACTCATAGTAGATTATGGGCATGAAACAATAGTACTGTAAGTTCATATTATCTTTGTTATTTTGAGATGTACAACCACTTCCTTGGTGCTTCATTCTGAGAACTAATTCAGTCACATTTCTTAACTTTGTGCTTGTAAGTATTATGATAATTAACTTTGTAGAAAAACATATGTATACAAGATTGTAGTCCTCTATTAATTTTAGCAATCACTGAATGGAAACATTTATTTGTTTACCATCACATAAATAAGTATTAAGTGGGATTCTGCTTTCTTTACTTGACGCATTCAGAATATAAAGTCTGAATACAAAAAATAAAAAATTCTATACCAATTATCAATTAAATAGAGGTAGAAGCAAGATCTTTTGTTTGTTTATTTGTTAAGAGAATAGTATATCTGGTAAGTTATAATAATTAAAAAAGGTAGAAATAATGATTACTTGCACTATATTTTATATGTATGGTATCTAGTTTTATAGGTAGTTTTGAGACATCATTTATTAATATTAACAAAGTAATATCATTTGAAATAATTTGCACCACATTGTGATAATCTAATCCTTTGCTCCACATATGTTTTCATTAAGTTTCTGCAGGTCAGTATGCACCACATGCTATTAATATGATGCATATGAAGTGTTTTTCAAAGTGAAGATAAAAAGTTCTATGTAGTGTTAGAAAAAGAATCATTACTTACTTTTCCCTTTCATTTACTTAAGCTTAACAGATTGAAGGAGTGTGTCAGGTTTGCTTTGTTTTCTTTTCCAGGAAGATTGAATGTGAATCTAGCATGCAGATGGCATGTAATTGCATTTCCTGCATTGTTACTATATGGGTTTCATTACTTTTTCACAGCAATGTACTGAGATTTAATCACCCAAGGCTAGCATTTGCTGGTAAGACATGTGTATATAGCGGTCTTGCTCAATGGTTAGAAAGCTTACCCCTTGCCTCATGCGCTTCCTCCGTTATTGCCACACCATATGTTCTTTACAAATCCAAACAGAAGAATCATAAGCACTAAATTTACCTGGGAACAACTGCAGACAAAACTGAAGAATTTCAGATAGAAAAAAAAAAAAAAGATAATATTTCTTTTGCTATGTCATCCTAGGTCATTTTTTTTTTTTTTTTGCCTCTTTGTGTTACCCAATGCAAGTTATCAAATTAAACTTCTAAAGAGCAAATTAGGGTTATCCTTTTATTGATAATATACTTGCTCATTCTAACTACTGGTGAAACAAGCAATGAAATTTGCTTCATCTCCCCCGATGTTTACACAGGTGAGAAAGATTTTCCCACACTTGTGTGTATCTATGATTTAACTACGAATGACATTGTACCTCTCTAACATTAACCCCTTAATCTAGTACATTTCTACAAATAACCACCTGTAGTCAATTCTTTATTCATAAGCCTTATCTGTTGTTACAGTATATAATCTGTGAGAATGCCCTAATTTTTATCATTCTCTAAGCCTGTCATCATGGCTGAGACAAGGCTTATCCCTCTGAGCAGATGAGATTAGTCGATCATGTTGAAATCAGAAGAGGGATTATAATGCTTGTAATACACAGAGTCAAATTAAATGCATTTTGTTTGTACATCAGAAGATCTTGTTGCTAAGGCTTTGGTGTCTTCTGCTGACAGTATAAATTGCCAATAAAACATATGACGGCTGTGCATGGGGATGAAAAGTCAAGCAAAAGCAGAAATAAGTCAAAGATATTAGTTTTGTTTATTCAGCCTGGTAAACTAGAGGCTTAACTGCTCTGATGTCACCATCATATTCTAAACAACAGGGTTTTCACCAAAGACAAACACTGTTCTAAATTGCATGCTATTAATTTTATCTTTGACCAACTCTAAGGACATCTTTTCTTCTGACTAACCTCTTGCCTCTTTGTATTTCTTCTTTTGTTCTTTTTTAGGCACATTTCCTTTGTCCTAACTGTTTTCTCAGTATGCATCATAAGCACACATGCTATTTATGGGCTGTGATCCATAAGAAAGGACACTGGTATATATGTCTCAGAAATACAGCTATAAATTTATGAGTAAGTGGGTCAGGTAATTCTTCCTTCTACCCTACCTGATGCTTCTGTGGTACAGCAACAAGAGCTGTTCTTAGAGATAAAATCCATTTCCAATTGTAGCTCACTATTTTTTCTTTGGGTAAACACTCAAAAGTTTGGATAATCTTCTCAGGATTATCTGAAACACATGAATCACAAAACTGAGATGGAAATATCAAATGAACAAGATTCCTTATTATGACTGAAGTCCCATTCACAAATTTAAAAGTGAAACGTTATCAAAAGCCATGATGAAAACCAAAGCAAGATTTAGTCATGAAGTACGCATGTGGTAGGAGTAAGTCTTCCCTTTTTTTGCCTTGGGGTATACAGACAGCATATTATTTGGTGTCTAGGTAAAGACTACAAGACTAATTCAATTCAGATATACCCAATTCAGAAAGGACAATTATATTAAATGCCATGAGGAAATTTTACCTGTGCTTGTAATAATTTATGACAGCAAATCTAAGCATTTGCCATCAACTGGAGGAAGCAATGCCTGAATTACAGGAGTTGAGGCTTCCAAGTTTAGATATCCTTGTGTTTTGGTAGGTTCTGGTGGAATGCAATCCCCCACTTGCCTGTTGTAAACAAAGGCTCTTAATTATCTGAATCTCTTGGAGCCTATAATACAATCCTTGTGGAGCTGTATTAAATATGTGAGAGCTATGAGATTTCTGCATAAAGTAGCTTATAGGCAGCTTGGACCACACAGGTTTGCTTTCATCTCCAAACTGTTTTCCATATGTGAGTTAGGCTGAGCTCGTGCCCTGACACCAGCATAATACTCTAGTTGGGGACCAAATTCATTCCTTCATGATCCTTATATTCTTTATGGGTTTTTTTATAACTCAAATGCAGTAACAATGTCTTTGCCTATTCATAGATTTTGTTCAGGAAGCTGGCCTCTAAGATCTCTCAAAAGCCCTAGGCAGAAGCAGGGAACCGCCTGCCAGTGTATTAGGTAGCCTAAAAAAATGTGGACATTGCCATTAGGCTACTATTATTTTTTTAAAGCTTTTGGTTATATATCATTCTACTCAGAATCCTTGAGTAGGACTATGGAACCATATCATACCACATCGGGATTATTCGTGTTAATGAGACTTGTTCTTGTTATAGTCTGAGAAGTACCATGTAACACCACAGGTTTAAGTTGTTAGGAAAAAGTGTTTTTTGTCAGCATTTCTGAGACTTTTGTAGCAAAAGTCTGAATGAATCGCAGCATTTTCAAACTTTCTGAAAACAGAAATTTACAGGTGTTTTTTTAGATACTTTGCAAGACACCATAAGTATGTCCTTAAATCAGCCCTGACCCTGAAAGAATGAAGCAAATATTTAACTTCATAAGCAGTGAATAAACTTGCAGACTTCACAGATTACTTTTGCTTGATCTGGAGAGGTTGGCCAGATATTGCAGATTTATTTTTTTATTTATTTATTTGTTTGTTTATTTATTTTATTTTTTTTTCAGCTAGAAAAAAAGGTTGATGCTTCAGGTCTCTGTTTTGCTGCAGTCATGCTCCTCTACTAAGTATGGGTACAACAGGAATCACGCAGGAGGAGTCAGTTCATAGTGCTGATACTAACCTCTGCTATAATTTCTTTTCAATTTTAGCCTTTCCTTGCCTAGTCCTGCACAGCTTTTTGCTGCTTCCATCTGTTTCTTGACTGCTGCTACTCTGCTCATACCTCTTACTGAACTATGCTTTAGACTTTTGGCTTTTGGCATTCTTGTTTCCACTACCCTCTGTCCTCACCCTCTCCCTTTTGCACAGTCCCTTCTAGGGCTTAAATTTAACCAAAATTAAAGATTTTTTTTCATTCACCATATTAAGTGAGGGTTTATTTGACCCTAAAATTGCTTACAGTGCATTAAGTGAAGTAGATACAAAAATAGAAGGGATGGAATTCCAGGTTTTGATTGTTGAAAATGGGAAGACGGTTAAACTCGTGCTGGTGGGAAAAATATGATGTGTTTCTTTCCCTCTGACTAGCCCCCCCCCCCCCCGAATATGCATCTCCTACCCTACAAAATGCTTTTCATTGCTGTCTGTATGTATGTGCTGTGGTCTTTCAAAGACCATAAAAGAGATTTCCATCATTAATCTGTAGAGAGTTTACTAGCTTTGACTGTTCATGCCTTCTTTTGGAAGTTTATGCAATAAAAGGGTTGCTATAAATTGCATGATATAGGTCAATCTTAAAAGATGGCTGAATATAAATTTATAGTAGCCCAGGAATTTATATGAATGTACAATGACCTCTTTGGTTTCACTAGTTCTAACACAGAAAGGCCAGGCGTATAAATCTTCACTTTTCAGCACATGCATGGTTCATTACCTGAGGTCAAGATGATGATTTCCTCCATAATGTTTAAGTATACCGTTAAAGTACAGCTAAGTTTGTCACAGAAAAATGTATTTTAGTCAGATGTAAGAGACCAGAACTGGATTACACCTGTATATACATCCTTCCTTATTCACTTCTCCATTACATATTTCAGACATGCCTGTAAAATATTTTGAAGAATCACGAAGCTGTACTGCAACATGCCAGAATTTTGTGAGAACAATTACTAAATAGTCTGTTTACTGCCAAAAAAGAGGATGACACTGTGCTAAAAGTAAGGTACCAAGTGAGACTGGCTAGGAGATCACAGATGATTAGAAAGCACAGAGACAGTGAGAAACTGAAATTTCTACTGAACATTTTCTGTTGGATCTGACTGTGAAAATATTGTGTTTGCTAGTGCTGGGAAGGGAGTGACAAGAGTTTTCTAGTGGAATTACCAATGGTGAAGGCATGTAAAACCAAATGCTTACAATTTGACATGAAAAAAAAAAACAAAACAGGAAAACAAAAAAAAAATAAACCAAAAATATTTCTGCAATAAATTGCCAGTTGCCTTTAGCAAACTTGTTTTGTTGGGTTTGGTTGTGGTTTGTTTGTTTGTTTGTTTTTTTTTTGTTTGGGGTTTTGTTTTGTTTTATTATTTTCGTTTAGTGTCCTTGACCTAAACAATAAATATCCCACATTAATGTTTTTGTCCAGATTCTCTCATGCCTTCAGCTCTTCTGACAGCTGCTGATTTCATTCACATCCATTTAAAAATGTCACTCAAGGAGGTATGCAGAATTGGCTGTTCTGCCCATCATACGCAGAGAACAGATGGCAAACTCCCCATCCTCCCCTTCCTGAGCTCTTTGAAGGCTTTGGCTTGGACAGCAAGTTGCTCTCTCAACCCTCAGTGAAAATACTTTTCTGAGGGGCAAAAATGCCTCAACCCCTTTTTCTGCTGCGCTGTAGCACAGCAGTATGGTGTGGTAATAGAATGAGATGGCATAAATGCCTTGTACTCCTGACACAGAACATGTGCAAGGAGCTGTAAGTGGTGGCTTTGCCACTGGGTATTGTGAGGAGCCAGAGCACAGTAGATTCTTGCCCTCATTGCCTTGGCTGGGTGGAGCTGTGAGCCACTGGAAAGTAGGATGAACTTCTTGCAAATGAATGTTACCCGGTAGTATCTGAAGTGCTTTATATGGGTAGACCAGCTGCAATGTTGGAGTCCAGTTCCTTCAAATGAGATGTTTTCTGGTCCATATGCAAGCAAGAACACATGTGTACATAAATAAAACTGGAGTATTTGCAAGGTGTTTTAAAGCAGTTTTGTGTGGCAAAAAGCCCAAGTCCAAAGGTACAATTTAAGTCCTAATGTCAGTTAGGTTTGCAAATCCATGATTTTGAGCAGTGTGAAAGTTGTATAATTTTTAGTTTTTCCACCTGATACGGGATAGTAGAGAAGTCTTTCTCATGAGACTGATTTCATGTCTTGTTTTAGGGGAAGAGAGTTCCTTGGTTTTGGAATTATGTCTTCAAGTGCTTTACTCTACAATGTGCATGCTATAAACATGTGGCTTTTCTAGCACTGGAAAAAACCCAAAACAGATCATAATACAGAAAACGGATTTTGGTATGTTTAGCAAATGGTATAAGATTGCTCTTCACTACATCATTTGCAGTGTTTTATTCTACTCTTGACTGTAATGCACAGTAGGTTTTAAAGGAATGTTCTTTACAGATAGCAAGGGAAAACTGGACTGCACTTACCTACCCAAACATAGCCACGAAAGGAATGTTTGCAAAGGGTTTGTGTAACTCCACAAAGTAACAATATTCATTCTCTTGTTCCTCAGCAGCATCTCCACAAATTGTCTTTTAACTTTCTTAGGGAGGGAAGTACTAATAACACCCACCCCCACCCCCTCCAACCCCCTCCCCCAAACTTAAAAAGCAACGGTTAGCATCTTCCAAACAAAAGTGCATCTCCTGGAGGAAAGGAAACGGAAATGAAAATAAATCAGTTTACAAATTGCTCTTCGTCCAACATCACTCACTTCAACAGCCATAGCTATGCTAAAGTATCCGTCACTGTCGTTTCTTTTAGCATGCATCATTTTCAGTCCTGCTGTCAAGCCTCCAGTTTGCTGATGACATTTTCCCTTTGCAGTGATGGGCATTTTGAATATGCAGAAGCAGCAGTAATAAAGTGTAGTATGGATTTCAAGGGGATTAGTCCAAAGCAGTCATCAATAATTTCTGATCTGACAGAGGTGATAACTGAGGTAAGCTGTATAACTTGAAGATTTCAGTTTGGTTAAAATCGCCCTATTAGCTGCTTAATAGTGTTATTAGTCAAATAAATTAGGCTAGGATCTTCCAAATAACCTTGGCACTGTGTATATTAAGTATGCTCAGTCCTGTATTACATCCACTCTAACAGTGCATTACCGGCAGAGATGGTTGTCATATTGCATAATATTCTGAAAGTGCTTGCTTTTGGGCAGAAAAGCATATTACAGATTTCAAATAGCAGAGCATAAATCTGTTTTCAGATAAACAAATGACAACAAATCTGGTGGTAATTTATGGTACAAATGGTAGGGAATATCAGTGACTTTTTTTTTTTTTTTTGATGTTTTCACTTAGAGCTATAATGACACAGCCTCCTTTTAACTTGCAATCTTGCCAAACTGCTCAATTCATGCTCTCCATATCGATATGTTTCTAATGCACAAAGCACTAAATCAGTATTTTTCAAATTTAGGGACAGATTTCAGATGTAGTCACTGACCACTTCAAAGTGCAACCATAAAAATGACCCTAGAGAAAGGCAGATGGTCCTAAGAGCTGATTCCCTGATGAAATCAGTGAGAAAAATCTATTATTGTGTGATCTCTCAGCACCATGTGCCTAGTATCCCACAAGAGACATGTTAAGTACTGTTCAGTATCTGACCTGATATCTTAATATTCTAAGGAGAAACCAACAGTAAAAATGCATATACTTTATGATGAAATATACTGGGGGGGGGTGGGGGGTGTTGGAATATAAACATTTAGACTGTTTTCTCCTCCCTCAAAAAGACCCTCCAACATAATGATAACTTGTAGAGGTGGTTGGGAGCCCAGGAAAAGGAAGATTTTAAGGGAAAATGTAAAAACAAAATAGAAAACCAAACACACTTGGTGGAAATGTATGCTCATACCCAGCACTGGAAAGCATCTGTATGCTAGCTGTACAAAGAATAAACATGTGTGCTCCCTTAAGTATACAAAAACATTTGTTTACAGATTGAAAAAGGAAAATGATATTTTACATCTTAGTTCATATTATGTAGCCCAGTACAAAAATATATACAATATAGATTGTAATGTTTCATTTGTATATTTGCATAACCCAGTGAGAATGGCAGCATTTTTCTTCCAGCCTTTACTTAGCAATGGCTACATAAGCACTTTGAATTTAAAACTCTGTACTGTATGTAAAGTGAGGTGCGTGCTTTTACCGCTTGTCAAAACAATCCTGAAATCCCATTTTCCTTTAATAAAGTATAGTTTTGTCCTCCAGATGTATGCTTGAATAAGATGTCATACTCTGTTTTTGTTCAGGATTGCACCCTGCTGATGTTCTTAGGCAGCAAGAAAATTACCTTATTGAAACATATTGCTGGTAGTGACTATTGTGCCAAATTTTGTATTGGTATTACACACATGACATATTCAGAGACCTTTGAGTAAGACCATGAATATCAAGTGATTGAAAAGATTATGCAGTTTTTTTCTTCGGGTATAAAAGGTTGTGGTTCTGGATGAGTGTCTTTCAGATCAATATAATTATGTCATAAAAACACATAACAAAATAGTTACTTTGTAGCCTTTCACACTTGCCCGATTTCATACTAATTTTATTCTGAGTAGAATTATTTTCTTTAAAGTCGTTGCACAATTGATATTTTAGAGTAGGGGTTGTTGTTGTAAAGTAGATGCATAATTGTAGTCTCTCTGCTAGTATAGGTAATAGATGCTTTATAATGTTTGCTCTTCTGAAGAGATGTGCATTTAAATTACGATCATGGGGTTACATAGCTGAATGTTTACACACACACACAATTTATAGATATGTGCACCCAAATTCATCTGTGCCTGTACGCACAATGGAATGAATACACTCTTTATGAATCCCATATAAACATTTTAAGAGTGCATATGTTAGTACTAAAATGAGGTGGTAGAGAGGTCTAGTTCACTTTGGGTAAAAATCCTTGAATTTCTGGTTGTAGCAGGTGTTTGGAAGCTGCAAGCAGTGTGGTAATATTAAAAATTCATGATATCTGGGTTAAAAGTGTTATTTGAATGTTGTATTTTCCCTTAGAAAAATTTAGTTATGCATGCACTAGTTTTGTGACTCTACAGAGTGATAACTCACTGCCAAAAATCATCAGAGGCAACAATTTGGCTGGCCTGGTTGGCAAAACACTGGCAATCTAGAAAGCAAAGTTATGATAGTAACTCCTGCTGGTCACTGGAGTAGCATCAGAGAGAGAAAGCTATGATTAGGGAATTTAGAAAAAGTTGAAAATAGAACTCATAAAACCATGGCTAGTTGCAGGCAAATGATAAAGTGATGCCCAGAGTGTTTCCCATTAATTTTTCACATGCTAGAGAAGCGAGTCAGGCTATCAAGAATGCCTGAATTTTCTGCTAGCTGAATTTCTTTTAAAAGAGTTGAGTTATTGACAAGCAATCCCTCCTAATACCACAATGAAATTATTCTATAAAACACCCATTTAACCCTAGCCTGTATTTACCAAGGGATGGGTGGATGCCCATAATCCTATTTTGGATTGCTCCAAAATTCAGAAAAGGGGTTTGAAACAGGATCCAGAATTTTCCAAGGGGCTCATCGTGGCTTTGGATCCCCTGGGTTAAGCACCTGCTAAAGCTTGTCTGATACCTAAGCCCAAAATGTCATTATAGATACATCATCTGGATTGGTTTCAGACAACTACTTGGAGGTGCTCCAGACGACTATTTCCTAACAGTCTTCCAACAAGTCCAGAGTATGAAGAACATGGAGGGCATTAGAGTACGAAACCTTCATCCATCGGTAAGAAGTATTTTATGAAATGGTTTTCCGTGATGTGTTCAAACCTAACGCAATGAGCCAGGAAATCTTTTCCATAGCTTTGTTGCTGGACACAGGCTGTAATGCCAGGAGAAATGACAAGCTTGACTTTTGTCATTTTTTATGGGAATCATAACTGCCAACAATCTCTGTGGAATGGCTTTACGTGTTTACGCCTCTGAACAGTTGCATTTATTCACATTGCAATACTAGGGTGTCAAAGTACCAAATTTATACTGAACTTATGGAACAAGGAAACACCTCACTCATCTCACAGCATAGATGTCCTCAACTAAATTAGCACAGAAAAGAGTTAAGATTCAGAAATAGGGTGGGCTAGACAGATTAGGTATAGTTTAATGTGGCCTTTTCCAAAAGTATGGAATTTTAGAGGTACAATGTCTTGTTTAGTGAAATCCATTTTCATGCGTTGTAGTATTTTACTTTAAAAGCTCATAGCTTCACTAAATTGCGGTTTCTATGCTGATGTTTTCCGTTTTATTTGGACCACATCTTTACATAAAGTACCCTCTAGCTATCTCCTACATCTCCTTTGTACCTGAACTCTGAAAACGAAAATTGTATATTAATGCGTACAGTATGGGGAATAAACACAATGAGTTAGAGACCTTTGTGCAGGTGCTGAGCTACAACCTTTTAGGAATCAAAAGAGATGTGGTGGGATGGCTTCCATGACTGGATTGTTGCAATGTGGCAGTACAGACTTTTGAGAAAGGACAGGATGCAGGATGGAAATATGAGGAGAGGGAGTCTCCATTTATGTGAGAGAGTAGCTGGAGTACATGAAGCTCTGCCTGGGGAGGGATGCCAACTAAGAGTTTATGGGTTAGGATTAAAGAGAGGACAGGTAAAGGTGACATTATAGTGGTTGTCTGCCATAGGCTGCTTGACCACAAATGAGCAGATCTGTCCACCTACCTACGGGCAAGACTAACCTCATGTTCACAAGCCCTGGTCCTTATGGGGGACTTCCAGCACCTTGATATCTGCTGAAGTGACAAACAATCTGTGGGTGTCCTGGATCGCACTGATGATAGCTTCCTTCTCCAAGCAATTTGAGGAGCCAATCAGGAGAGATACTCTGCTTGAACTCTTACCAAAAACGAGGAGCTCATTAGAGATGTGAAGGTCAAAGGCAGTCTTGGCTGCAGTGACCATGAGATGGTGGAGTTCAGTATCCTGAGGGCAGACAGAATAGTAAGAAGCAAGCTTAAATCCCTGGATTTCTTCAGAGTAGACTGTTCTCTTCAAAAATACTCCCACATCATAAGGCTCTGGAGAGAAAAGGGGCCCCACAAAAGCTGGTTAATATTCAAGGACCATCTCTTCCAAGCTCAAGAGATTTCTATCCTAACAAATAGGAAGTCAGGCAAAAATGCCACAAGGACTGACCAGAACAAAGAACTCTCAAAATTCAGACACAAAACGGAAGTGCACAGTGGGGAGAAGCAAGTACAGGTAACCTGATGGGGGATAGAGAGACACTGAGCACTCAAAGCCAAAGAAGGCTAATGGCATCCTGGACTGCATTAGACAAAGTATTGCCAAAGGCTCCAGGAGGGTGATCTTTCTTCTCTGCTCAGCACTGATGAGGCTACATCTGGAGGACTGTCTTCAATTCTGGCCTTCCAACCTTAACCCTTCTCCAATTCTGTGATTCTGTGAAAAAGCAAAAGACCAAACATGAAAAAGATGAAAAGAAGCAGAACAATTAGTTTGGGGCTAAACTCTGTCCTTCAGCAACGAACATGTTAAGTTTGAATGAAAAGGAAAATATCAAGGAACCTGCCTACGTCACGCTGTGAAGCACATCACACTGAAGAAGATAAGACTGCTTGTCCTATCTGTGTTCGTGGGTGAATGAGATAGTGACCTTTAGAAGGAATTATCAATAGGATTGCCATTTAAATATTTATCCAAGATTTCTGCTCAGTGGCAAAATTCCAGGTGAATCACAAAAGTCACAAAATTTTCAGTCTGCCCAGTTCTAAAAGAAGAAACTCCAGGCCTTTTTGAGGATTTCTCCATGTCTATCATTAGAGCAAGTCTGCAGGGCAGCTTCATAAAACCCTGTCTTTGCTTGACTCTGTTGTCTATGAGCTTTCTCGTTAAGAATCTGCCAGACAGGCACACTGCTTATTTCCTTATCCTGTTTTGGGTCAACACAACCAGATATAACATCCTATTTTGGGTCAACACAACCATATATGGCATGGGTGAGGGCATCTTGGGACAACCATCACTTATTTAGAAAAGACTCTGATGGGGGCAGGAATGAAGGCAAGGATCTGTGTTTCAGAAGCAGTGATGTTTTCTTTCTTTTCATATGTTTTACCCCAAATCCACCCCTTCTGACTTGCAAGAGGAAGAAAGAACTAAGTCTAATTTAAGACTGTAAGTCCAAGGGACACCACTAGACCAGATGGTCCAATATTCTGTATATTATAGACCATAATATCCTCCCCCTTCCCACCCAGTAAATCTCTGTGCCAAACCAAGAACTCAAGCTTACGCTGAGATGTTTTGTTCAGGACCGGTTTTTGCCCTTACGGTATTGTTTACTTTAGAACTATTGCTATAGACAAACTTCATATACAGTTAGTCTGATAATATAGGTCACTGATTTAAGCAGGACTTTGGCTACATGTAGAAGCACTGCAAGTTCCCAGACTGACTCATTCTTTGCTTTTCAGCTTGAGACCCTTTGTTGTAACTTCACCCATACCCCATCCATTTTTACAGTAGTCATTTATTTTTTGGCTATCCAGTCGAGCAAAGTGCAGCATCTATACCACCTGGACTGAGTAAATTATTATGATGACCTTTAATGATGATGGCTCAAATGCTCCACAGGTTCCCTTGAGCAGCCCAAGTTTGCTTCATGTCCCTAGATACTGGGTCAGCCCTTCAATTTTTATATCGTCATACATTCTTTTTCCCTACTGTCATTCCACCAAACTGTTCAGAGACACATCTTTGTTATGTAATATTTGTGGCCACAAAAATTAATGTCGTTAGTTTTCCTATTCTTGAACTAATACATGTTCACTACTTTAAAAAGCATGACCTACCCTGCTTCCACCTTCTGTAGATGTGGAAATAATTCCTTTAAATATCCTCCCTTTATAAAAGTGGATCACTTCACTGTATTTATTCCCCTTGTAAATATGTACCTCACTCTGTAATAACAACTCTTGTGCATTTATTATTCCATTATATTAATTTTATATAAATTTAAGTTCCTCCTCACTTCCTCTGCAGCACGGAGATCAATGCAGTACATGACAATTTTATTACATCAGTGTATTCATTTCCTTTATAAAAATAAATCACTCTAGTAGATTCACTGCCCCACAAGAAGTGTACCCATAGATCACTGAATTATATTAACTCCCCGCATAAATAAAAACTCTATCACTTTGCTCTCTTACTCTACAGGTAAATGTGCAAGTACTCCCCTTCATGACATACATACATGTATATGGTATTTTATTCTTAGCCACTTCATTCAGGGGCTAATACGGCAGCTGAATGTGCTTATTTCTTCATAGTAGAAAAATGATTCTCTAGAGAGTTGCAGCTAGTTATTAAAGGACTTTGGACAAGATATACATCTTGTACTCTGCAGCTTCTCTCCCTCTTTCCCTGCTTTTGCTGTCTTTCTATTCTTCTTTTGGTTTTTGGTGGTTTGTTTTTTTTTTTCCCTTAGTTTTCGTTTACTGGTTGCCTTACTGTGTTTGCTTGTTTGCTTTTGTTCATATCACAGTTTTGCTGAGAATTTAAATGAGGGCTGAGAACAACAGCAGAAATGGGGATCTAGACCTAAAAATTACATTTCCTGGCATCTCTGAGCTGTCCCCTCATTTTTGCTTACATTCACTGTCCTGTTTGAGCGGGCTCAGTAATGGCACTCCCTGAGGAGTCAGCCATCCGTGCTGTACTGTGCTTCACCACATGTGAATCACACCTTTCCCTTTGCTGCTACTCCTCCATGCCTGTGGATGTGCCTGGTCCTCCATGGCACACAACAAAAAGGGGAGCAGATGAAAGCATATTACTCTGTGTGAATGCTTTTCTTTCTACTTGTCTTCCTGCTTCTCCAAGCCTTCCTGAAGCTCATTCCAGTACAACTACACTCTTAAAATACAGATTTATGTTAGAAGAACCTGGATCTGAGTTAATATAGATCGATTGAATGTTTTTATTGAATGTATTTCACATCCTCTTCCATAATCATAGAAACCCTGATGCATGTGCTGACCTAAAGAGAATCACAATCTATCAGCTGATTTCAAGTCAGAATAAGGTGATATAAACCCTCTACTTGATTCTGGGAGGAAAGACAGGGACCTTTAATCTTTTGACAAATTCTAACAGCAGCAAAGGGAAAAGAGCTATAAAAGGGTTAAAAGTAGGCAACCAAAGGAAAGCATCAAAATCAATCAATCAAACAAAAAACCCAGACTTTCCATGTCTCTCCAGGGCTGCTCACAGTCTGCCCAGGATTTTCTTCTATCCCAAGTTTACTACATACTCCCTTGTGTCTCCTTCCTGCACCATGAAAGGTCATATGGCAGCATGATGCCATCTCTGCGGTGTACCTCTTCTCCAAGTTTTGGTCCAATGATTTCAGCATGTTTCAGACACAAATTGTTCTAAATTTGCTGAGATCTGAGAAAATGTAATACTTGGATTTCTTTATGTTTTGGTAACTGTCAGGGAAAGGTCTGCTCTGTTGAAACTTCTAACAGCTTTTCCAGTACAAATACTGAACTATGCTTTTGCTTATTACAACATGAAAATTAAACTCATTCATACTGTGTGGTATTTCTACCTGAAGTGTGGTATTTCTACCTGAAATTCTGACAATCCTTCTGCTTGTTTTTTAGCCCTTAGCAAGGTGTTTTACCTCGCAGTTTGAGGTAAAAGATACAAGATTAGCATTTTGATTCTCTTCCGACAAATACTGCAGGATTAAATTCTGAGGAATATAAATATATTCACAGGAAGACATTAGTCATATCAGTTAAACTTTTATAATGCTTTGAATCAGTATTGATAAAATTGCACTAGAACTGTGAAGGGTTTTTTTTCTGATCTCTTTCCCTATATACCTATATGTATACAGAATCAACAGGCAACATGTGGACATCCAAAAGGGATAAATTCACATCCCTTTATCCTTCTAACAAGGTGGTGGTCATAGAAGAAGATCCTAAGCTCTTGAAGCCTGCCACCCAGTTTGTTTCCATAATTGTTTGCAACTGATTATTTTTGAAGTAGCCACTTCTGTGGTGGTGGGTAATCTCTGCTTTCCCATTCATGTCATGACAAACCACGACAGAACAAACAAAAACCCAGCAAGAAATGCAGTCAGGAACCTCACCTGTCTTGTGGTTTTTTAGTCGAACGATCTGCCTTGTGCTGTATTTTCAAAGTAGCATTCTGCCTAATTGATACAGACAACCAAGTTATCTGCTCCGTGTAGTAATTGGTAAAGTAGCTGAGCTGTCCCTGCAAATATCACTGGAAGGGCACTCACGTGCAAGGTGTGCAGAAGCACTACGCAGGAATCAGAGCCCCCAGAAGCCACTGCACCCCCGACCTGGAGTCCCCAGTCCATGATGAGCAGTGTGAAAGGGAGAGAAGACAGGAAGGCAGAAAACAGGAAAAGAAGGTCCGTGTGGTTTTATCTAGAGAGGGAGTTAAAAAAACAAACAGAAACCAACAACTTACAAAAGACAAACATTCTACTAAAAAACTACAAGGCAAGTTCAAGCATTGGGGCCCTCACAGTAGGAAACTGGTCACATGGGTAACATCATGAAATTTTACTGCAAAATATCCTTTTTTTTTTCTTATTTGAAAAGACAAATTATTAGCATTTTTAAACAATTTCAATATGTTTAATGGCTGAAAGTTAAGCTCAAACTGTTCCGCTTACTGAATAAAGTGCTAGGTCTGTAAACAGGAATCTTAAGTTACCCCAAGAGTACACTCATTTTAAATTTTACTTGAAAGCGGGATGTACGTTTATTACAATTTCAAACAAAATGCTAATGCCATTAAACAAATGAGGTTTAGGCAAATTAACTGCATTTTAATATTCTGAAAGCCTATGATATAGGACATTGTGTTACGAAACATTGGCTAGAAGTATCAGTTGCAAGTGGGATTTTCATTGCTGTGAATCTCAGGAGAATATTTGTAATTAGTATCATTTGCCTAATACTTCAGGTTAATTAGAATATTTAATTGAATAGCTGTAATCTTCAGAGATGACTATATTATGATCAAATTAGTACCATCACAGCACACGCTGATCACTGCTGCAGCCTGCCTCACTTCTGCTAGCTATTCAGCCCTCTGGAGCGTTCAGCAACATAAGAAAAAATCTGTTTCTTACACTTTTGAATTTTAATGATCCATTTGAACTCTGCCATCAACATTTAATTATTCTAGAAAAAAAAAAGTCCCAAACATGGCTCCCATATGGCATGTTGGCAAATACACTTGCCCACATTGGAGTCTGCACCTCTCCAGCAGCTCTGTGAAGAGATTTAGCTTTTTTTTTTTGAATGCAAGAAGGCCTTTTCTAATAGTGTTTGCAAATACGGACCATATGAAGCTTCACAGAAAAGGTTACTAGGATACTATTGAAATACTATTAGGAACAGATGAATTGATTTTTAGAATGTTACAATGGATTTAATCCTGTAATGTCTACTACTGGACTTTTGTATTGTGTCCAAAAGGTTTGAAGGAGTCAGGTGCCTCTGTAACTAAACCTTGTTAGCTAGAAATGCAATTAATTTTGGGGGGAGAAGGGTAAAGGAGGAGAGGTAGAACGGATGGAGAATGCATACTTAAGTCTGTGCAGCCAAATCACAGATGCTGAGTTCCTGACCTAACCAGTTGCTGTTGTTTCTTTTTCTATAAATACATATATTTAGCAGCTGCAGATATTCTAGGGGTTAAACATTCACTGCTGTGGAAGCACTAGGGCCGAAATCCTGTTTCACTAAACAAGCTGGATCTGCCCACCTAATTCCTCTCTCGTCGCATAAGGGTATCACCAAAAAAAAAATGTCAAGGGAGTAAGCTGGGCATGCTACAAAGGACGTTGTTTACACAGAGGGGTCCCAGGGCTCAGGAAAGCTTTCCTCCTTCTCCCCTCTCCAAGCTGCTTCAGGATATGCAGCCTAAGAGGTCAGTTCTGTACAACAGCAATGTAAAAACTGATCGTGGCTTTAAAATATTTTTGAAACTGATGCTATGCTGCAAATTGGTCCACAGTGAATTATTATCTGGGGAGGGGAGGGAGAGAAGGAGGAAGAGAGATCAGTTTTAGGAGAGATGCTCTAACCTGCTGCCTGCAAGTAAAAAGAACATAAATATTTCCATGTTTCAATTTGATAGGAACATATTGCTACTTCAGAATTTTTCAGTGTGGATGTACAGTGTGGTACATAAAGCTGAGGCTTAATTCTCAAATCTGGAGTGTTATTGTCCTACAGAAGACAGTAAACAAAATCTTCACAGTCCTTTTTGGGACCATCTCACCTGTTGACACATGAGTAAACAAAGCAGCTAACAAATATTTCAGGAAACTAAGATGTACACAAGGTAGTGTAAGTAAATCCTGAACAAAAAGTTTGTTATTTTCAGTAGGTAGGTAGAGAAAGCTAGAACAACCACTTCTATTAAAATAAAAACAGTTTTCAAGAATGTTATTTGAAAAAAAATCTCCATTCTGGTAAGGAGCACATCTTTATTTTGTATGGATTTTGTTTTCCCACATTGTAAGCACCGTATTTTATTTATGCACTTATAAATATTTATTTATGCACTTACAAATGGTCATTTATATATTGAAAGTTTGCAAGAAAGGCAAAAATGTTCAGTTTCATTATGAAAAACATTCATATTTGTCTCATCCCCTCTCAGAAAATTAGCCTGTTCTCAAGTTTGCTTTGAGGTATGAAAATCCTTCAATCATGGTTAGTATATCATTCCATTAAAAAAATGTTTCTCATCTTTGGTGTCTAGTGGATGTTTCATTCATACTCAGTAGAAAACAATTAGATAAAAAAAGGCAGTCCTGTCAAATCACTGCCATTAAAACGAAAATGATAAAAGTTATAAATCCTGCATTTTAAAAAGAATCATAAGGTTTTACTCACCTCTTTTATTTTTGATCTTAAAAAAGTAAGCAGGAAAAGGTGTTTAATTTTCAGAGAAGAGCCTTCTGTCTGGGCTAAATTTACCTTCTAATAAATAATAGCAATAATATTAGTCAGTATTGGACAATGATATACCCTTCCTCAAAACTAAAATAAATTGAAACAGGGCAAAGAAAGAAGCTGTATTCCTAGGAAGAATGCTTTATTATCTAAGTTTTATTTTCATTCTCCTCCCAAATGATGATTTAATATCCATTCTTAATATGCAGTCTAAAAAGCACCTTGAGAATTCACTTTAATGGCTAGTGCACTGCATAATTGTGGGCTTTCTTGTAAGAAAGCTTGCAAAATTGATGATTACAGAAAGAAATGAAGAGTGTTGTAAGTACCCAGACTTATATATTGTGCTGCCATGAAAACTGGTCTTAAAAACCTCTTCACAAAACCTGCTTTAATGTTCTGGATCTAATGCTGTATTTTTATTTTTTAATATGTATATATCTTAAAATACATATTTACTTCTGCTGTTTACAAGCATCTGCTATCAGCAGCTACAAGCAATCACTAATCTTGAATAGCAGCACTGTGGTGTAGTTTCCTTCATAGAGGTGCTCCCTGAACATGAAAAACTCCTTTAGAATTAAAAAATCTGCTCCACTAATTGTAGAACAAATTTTCAACAGCCCTCTTTGAGAATCCCAGCTCTAAAGTATTCTCCCATCTATTAAACAGATGGCAGATAAGATTGTAAACATATTTGCTTCATATTGAATAGATAGTTTCTGGCATAATACTAATTAACAAATTAAATGGCTGACTTTCTGCATCACATTAGAGTTAAAACCACTTTGTAAGTTTGTCTTTGGTAGTTATTTACTTTGACAATAGCGTGCAGTGAAAAACTGCTAAATGTTTTCTTAGCAACATTATGCATTGGGTAGTTTTCTTTTTTAAAACTCTATATTTTATTATAATTCATTTGACTTTCATTACAGTCACTGATTACAAAATGTATGTGCATTTAATCCATTTCCAAGGGCTGCATATTTTTCCAATCCCATTCTGTACCACAATGATAATGTCTTTGGTATATGCAAGTATGCATGAAATTTAGGCATTGTCTTTACTCATTTTCTGATAGTTTAGCATGGACTGTTCTGAAAGAAGGAAAGCTAACAAAATGCTAGCAGAGGCAGATAAGAATGTGAAGAAGGTTTCATTTTCCTTCCTTTAAAAAATCTGTATTGTGAATATCTGTTTTATTATGAGTACAAATAGGATTATCTCTATGATGATGGCATGCTATGCTACGATGCTGGATTAATTCATACCTTCTTTGTTCTCTTCATTAATTCATGTAGAGAGCTGGTCACACCAGAAATTTTAATTCCAAATTTACTTTCACCAGGCTATCATCAAAGCAGAGAAAACAGCCACATTTCCCTTTTTGGTTTTGGAAATATTAGGAAAATATTAAGAAAATCGAGTTTACTTTCAAAACTAAACTCATCATTTGTTGTTGAAAATATTTTCATGGTCCAATTGTGAATATACACAAAATGGCTGCAGAACTCAGGATAGCAAATTTTAAACTTTATTTCAGATTAATTTGCAACTGTCTCTGTTTTTAAATCGAACAAACCAAATACCTGAAAAAAAAAAATATAACATTTTTAAACTTTGGAACTCACAATAAAATTTCTTCAAGAACACAGCTGTAAATGCTGAAACAGGTCAAATTCATTTAATTTCCTTTAGAGGTATAATAAAAAGAAACAGTTATATAAATACAGTGATTAATTCATACATGTTACAGCTGATGCCCAATGTTATTCAAAGATTAAAATACCCCATAGAAGGCAAAGATGATAGACACCTCTTCCCCCTGCTCTCCCTCCCCTCTTCAAGGCAGATAGCAGTAGAATAAAGAAAGATTTTTTTTCAAACAATCAGAGAATGTTGGTAGTGGTGTTGAAAAGCATTCATTCTTCAAATCCAAAACTTCTTGCAGGAAAGGCTTGGTATCATTTAAAAAAAGCAAAATCAAACAAACAAATACATATTTATAAAACCGTGAGGAGGCTTTGAAATTACTATCAGTGTTTTCTCCTGTCATTTTTGAAAATATAAACTAAATATTTTGACACGTAAACTCAGTTAAAATATACCTGAAAATGGCCAAAATTAAAGTGAAACCTTTGATAACTATTAGAAAAAATACTAAAGTTGGCTACTCTCTAAAGTTGATTTTTTTTCATTAACTATTTTTGAGAATTCAACTTCTTATCCTGTCTGGGTGTGATAAACTGTTGCAATTCAAGCAAGTGCACACACCAGAGAACTGTTTTATCACTGGTTATTAGTTATATCATGGGCAATCATATTTAATATTTCCTATTATTCTACATTATATTTAGTAATCCTGTTGTTCTAAGTACATTTTGATGTATTTTAAGTTTTAGAGTTATCTTTGTTCTCCTCTGTATCATGCTAGGAAAACCTGAAAGCTGAAATTTCTCAAAGGATGTCATAGTTTTAGCCAAAGGTCTTCCAGGTAAATCACTAGCCCTATTTTCAGTGATCAGATACATAATCCCAGGAATAATCACAAATTTATTGCCTACAATTGCAGTCCTGATTTTGCTGTTCATGGACTTAAACTAAGTGTTGTGACTCATCCTATTTGACTTTCCTGCTGGAAAAGAAAGAAAGCAGATGCATATTCCTCCTGTAGTTTAGGACAGAGTATTGCATTAGTGGATATGCATATCCACCAAATCAACAGAGCTTTTCTGAAAACGTATGACGCATTGAGGTTCAGCTTCTTACATATTTATTTTCCTGGAAGAAATCAAGAAAAAAAAAAAATGCATCTGTCTGTGGTACAAATTCATAGCCATTAGAAAGTTTTATAATCATATGGTGTAGTCTTCCTGCAAGAGTGACACTGCATACATAGTGTGGTACCATTCCAGAGGCACTGTCTGAAATCCCAGAAGCATTTTACCTGTGTTAAGATATCACTGAGGTTGAATTAAGTAGCAATCATCTTATTCAGGGCTACTCAGCTCTGGTAATTTGTGCACCAGTATAACTCCTACCGGTTCTGGAGCTACGCTGGAATATAGCTCATTGCTACCTGTTCTCCAGGCAAGTAGGTTAATGCAGTCTACTTCAGTAACACAAAATACAAAGTGATTTGAAAATGGTCTTTTTAACCTTGCATTGCCTTAACCCCTTACACATGCAACTTCTTCAGGTGCACCAAATATACCTTATGGCAGTTCAGAATCAAAAGCTCAGTGCCTGAACAGTTATGGATGAAAAAATAATTTGCATTTTGATACTTAAGAATCATTTATGTTGGGAAGCTAAATTCCTTCAATGCCTGGAGGTATCAAGACTATCCTCCTGCTCAAAGCAAGTCTAATTTCCAAATTATATCTTATCTGACATGGTCTCATACTATCAGGTTTTGAGCATATTTAAGATGAAGCTTTCAGAACTTCTGAGGGCAACCTGTGCCAATGCTTAACCCCTCTTACAGTATAAAATTGTTTTCTTATGTTTAAATGGAATTTCCCTTGCTACAGTTCCCTTGAGTTGTTGACAATGTTTTTGCCAATGCAGCCCAGTATGCTATGGGCCTCTTCCCTGTCTTGAGAAAAGAAAGCATATTCATTTTTCCAGAACTGCAACTTTACAGCCTGCTATTTCCTGGATTTGCCTTTCCATCTTAAAGGTGAATTTAACATTTACATTTTTTTGGAGAATGACTTTACAATGACATTGAGAAGCTGCCTCAGCAATGCTAGATGCATCTCATGCAGTCCTATGGATGTCCATTTTACACAGTAGTCCCATACTTAGTTATCCTCTTTTGCAGAAAGTGGTTCTCTCTCTTGAAGTCTGCCACTAAAGACATGTAAGACTTAAAAGCAGATACAGCTTCCCAAGGCACAGAGGAATTCTCCGTTTTTCATGTGACACATCTCTTTAGTGACTTTATTTAGTGGGCCCATGTTTTCCTTAGTCTCCCAATGTACCTAAAAAGGCCCATACTCTTTCCAGTTGCAACTCCAGCCAAGGTATGGCCATCCAAATTGCACTGCTGCAAGTAAACATGATGTTTCTATATTCCTACTAGGTAGCTTGTTCATGCTTCTGCCACCCATACACATCCATTAGCATCTGAATTCAGTTAGGGTTTGTGTCTCTGAATAAGAATTAGTAAATGGACCAAAAGAAGGAAATAAAGAAAAATAAAAGAAAAAGAAAAAAAAAAAAGGATTTTTAAAAGTAACTTTTTTTTTTTTATATATATATATATACTGGCTTCTGTAGTTTTCACATGTGAGCTTGAAGCCTTTGATAAGTCTTTGGTCAGTGCAATTTGTACTGTCTTACTCAAAGTAATTGTTTATTTGCACCTTTTAAGATAAGGATAGTCAAAGAGAAAAACTGAATTTAGTTTATTGTCAAACAGATCTAAGACTTGAACTAGAAAGATTAGGTGGTAAAACTAGCACAGGACTTAAGCAGAAATTCCTATCTTGTATGGGTTATGTATTCCTGTTTAATATTAATTCAAGCTTCTGTATAGCCTATATAAGCCTGTATGAGTTTATAATATATAAAAGGAAAGATCTGATGTATGGCTGAAATAAAATTAAAGAGAAAATTAAAATTAAAGAGCTAGTTCTTCATCTAGAAATAACAGAGGTGAAAAGACAGCCTTTGCCATCACATTCTGATTCAGAAGGCCAAGGTCCAGGATTAACAGCAATAAGTGGCTACACCAAGTTCTCACATGTGCAAGAAAGCTGAATTATAGCTGCACAGACAGCCATTAGTTCTGTGCTTTACTTCTTTGAAAAGCATACTTTGAAAATTTCATAATATTTCAAGCGAATTATCTGTGAAATTACAATTTGAAAAAAAGCAAAATCTTTGTCTTGTGATACTGTAACAAAACACTGGCCTTCAGTTCAGAGTTTCTACATCAACTGCATCTAAAGGCATCAGTAAAAATTTCTCAGTAACAGATTATTTATTTCGGTTGACACTAGAGCAGGATTGGTTTCTTGAGGACATTTGCAGTGGTGTGGTATGACCCAGAGAGCTTCTACTTTGATTTTTTTTTTGCAGATTTGGAAATGAGGTGTAGAGAGGATTTGTCTCACCTCTCTTTCAAGTGTGATCCCTTTTGTCTCACCATTCTGACCTTCCACACTTGTTTCTGTCAATGGTTCCTGACCCTATTTTTTACTTACATTTAGACAATCTCAGACTTTGTGATCTTCATCCCTATGCAATTTTCTTATCCAAATAGCCTTCTTCTCATTTCTTCAAGTTATACCCTTCAATATATTACCCCATAACTGGCATGCATCTCCTTCTTCTCACCTAGCAAGCTTCCAGGCCACATCTCTGACCCATCATTTTTTTCTTGTTAGCTTCCTTCCTTGTGGGTCCTCTCCCTCAAATTGCTTATCCCAAACTCTACGCAGTCCATGATAGTTATGCCATTTAATGCCGGCATACAATAATGGTATCTAGTCCCAAAGCCCATTGTACTCGCTTAGATATCCCTTGCTTTCGTCAGCTTCAACCTAAAATTTACAGCTTCACTTTGAAAATTTGCATGTATCGTCTATGCTAAAACATAGAAAATATGAAGTTCTTGGTCAAGATTAATTATTATAATAAGAGTACAAAGGGTAACATACTGTACACTGTATACTGATCAATCTCTTTGTATTAATGATTTAATCTTACAAAGCACTTATAAATGTGCTTAATTATTAGCATTCCAAATAGACTAAGTAGAAATAGCCTGGTAAGGTCAATGGTAAATAATATTTCTGTTTGGATGTTCAGCTATACTTAAAATAGAACATTTAAAAAATGTTTCTTAATATTATATTAAGCTCAAAAGAATTTCCAGGCCATTTTACCAATTTAAAAGAATGTGTGTATCATGCAGTGCAAAGGATATATTCTTTTATTTTATAGATATATATTATAGATTTATATTAAATATACATATAAATTATTTATATTATTTTATAGATATATGTTTTAAAAATATTTTCTGTTTGTGTACATGTGCCTTCCATGATGGGGCTTGGCCTTCTATGATGGAGCTACGGAACTGATGGACAGGGTAGAGCAGTTGATGTCATCTACCTGGACTTGTGCAAAGCGTTCGACACTGTCCCACATGACATCCCTGTCTCTAAATTGGAGAGACATCAATTTGATGGATGGACCACTTGGTGGATAAAGAACTGGCTGGGTGGCCACAGCAAAGAGTTGTGGTCAATGGCTCAATGTCCGGCTGGAGACCAGTAAAAAAGTGGTGTCCCTCAGGGATCGGTGTTGGGACCGGTCTTGTTTAACATCTTCGTCGCTGACATGGACAGTGGGATTGAGTGCGCCCTCAGCAAGTTTGCCGATGACACCAAGCTGTGTGGTTCGGTTGATACCCTGGAGGGAAGGAATGCCATCCAGAGGGACCTTGACACGCTTGTGAGGTGGGCTGATGCCAACCTCATGAAGTTTAACCATGCCAAGTGCAAGGTCCTACACCTGAGTGGGAGCAATCCCAGGCACAGCTACAGGTTGGGCAGAGAAGAGATTCAGAGCAGCCCTGCAGAGAAGGACTTGGGGGTGTTGCTTGATGAGAAAATGAACATGAGCCGGCTTCAGTGTGCGCTTGCAGCCAGGAAAGCCAACCGTATCCTGGGCTGCATCAAAAGGAGCGTGACCAGCAGGTCGAAGGAGGTGATCCTGCCCCTCTACTCTGCTCTCGTGAGACCTCACCTGGAGTATTGTGTGCAGTTCTGGTGTCCTCAACATGAAAGGGACATGGAACTGTTGGAACAAGTCCAGAGGAGGGCCACGAGGATGATCAGGGGACTGGAGCACCTCCCATATGAAGACAGGCTGAGAAAGTTGGGGCTGTTCAGCCTGGAGAAGAGAAGGCTGCATGGAGACCTCATAGCAGCCTTCCAGTATCTGAAGAGGGCCTACAGGGATACTGGGGATGGAATCTTCATTAGAGACTGTAGTGACAGGACAAGGGGTAACAGGTTAAAACTTAAACAGGGGAAGTTTAGATTTCATATTCAGTGGGAGGTGTCCCTGACAATGGCAGGGGGTTGGACCTACATGATCTTAATGTCCTTTCCAACCCTAACTATTTTACGATTCTATGATTCTGTGTGGTCCCAAAGAACCATACAAGTTCTTAGTTCACTGAAAAACATGTTTCCAAAAAAAAAAACAGCTTTAAAATATTGCAAGTAAATAATATAAGCTTTTTGAAAATAAGTATAGTAAGTCCAGGTAAAAATAGAAAAAGACCAAGCAGACTTGCCCTGTGTCAAGTCAGCTTGAGAGGTCGGTTCACTTAGGCCATAGTTTACAGAAGAGTGGCAGCATGGTAGATTTTAGATCTGAACAGCACTTCCACAGCTTTTCAGGTATTCTGTTGGTCCAGCAGCCTGAATACTTTTACTCTAATTGGTTCCCATAAAGAAAGATCTCATGCCATGCAAATTGCTGAGAGATTGCAGGAAAGAGGTCTATCTTGTGGATAACTTCAGCTGCATACTTTTGATACCCAGACCTGCTGTTATCCTAATTTGTATGACTCAACCAAGTTATCATTGATTACTCCACTACTACGTCTGCATTTATCTCCAGCCATTGGTGGGGTTACTTTTGCATGAGGTCTTGACACACCTGTCTAATGTATCTAGTTACAGATATGAAAAAAATCTTGGGAAGATCCCTTGGCTCTTTGTAGCTTCTAAGTAGCTTTGCAAATCTGTCAGACCTCGATGCAAAGCGTATATTATGAACAGGCCCGTTTATTTTCAGTGCAACAATAAAGCTTGGTTTTAAGTCTCACCAAAATTAACCACAGGCATAAATGCATTGGCTGGACAGGAATGGATTTCTGAATTGTATTGAATATGTTTTGGTAGTGAATCTAATCATTCTGTTGCTCACTTACATGTGGAAGGGAGTCAACATATAGCTAAGACTGCTCAGCTGAGGCAGAGTTTTGACTTGTTAACCTTTCGTAGAAAGCACTTGCCTTTCTCCTTGCATTGCTCCATTTACACAGATCTGAGTATCTGAACATGGAACAACCATTGATATACTACACTGACAACATAAGGCTTCCCTAGAGGGGATAGGGAACTAATTACTCTTTCAGCTATGGCCACTGTCACAAGGTGAAGGACCTTTCAAGAACTTTCCTTCTTTTTGCTTCTTCTCTCCTTTATCACTAAGTCAAGAATACCACTAAATGATTCGCTTTCCAGAGCCATGATATAAACATTTCTTTTAATGTTTAATGAGCATGGGAAGTACGATTTATACTCTCATATATCAACAAATAATATTTATTCATACTAATGTAAATAAAAATTATCTATTAACATGTCAATTTACTTTTAAAACCACAATACTTGAATCTAAATTAAGAATTAGACAACTCAGTAAAATGCATCTCTTAAAGCTATCAAGCATTAAATTCTTTTCTTACAAGCTGAATAAAATCCAAGTTAGTTTAGGGGAAAAAGAAGATATTTATTCGGTATTGCGTGTCATTTGTCCTTATAATTTTCAATTAAAAAAAAAAAACAACCCAAACTGTAAAACACCACAGTATTTATGGCATATTTTATTGTGATACAAGATAGATAAAATGTAAACAAACTGTGGGAGTACTGGTATTTAAAATGTTGCAGAGTCAGTCAATTTCCAAGTTTGAAAATATCTTGCCAAACTTCACAAATATGGAATTTCTTATTTTGAAAATAAAATATATTTTTGAATATAAGGCCCAGGAACTGGAAAACTTGTGTTGCAGGTTGATCTTTTGTTCATTTTCAAAGGAGAGGGTTCCACTTTTTATGCATTCAGTATATCGGAGAATGGGAAATTTTGCCTGACACTTGAAAATACTTTCACACATTGTCCACCTGTACAAGAACCAGACATTGCTGCTGATTCAACAGCAAAATTTCACATTGATTTCAGTATGCTTTTTATTTTATCCTTTGCATAAAATAACTATGTATGGATACTGGATAGGAAATTCTTTCTGGTCTTCAGAAGAAGAGACCAGAAGAAAACATTTAGCAAAAGCTAGAGGCTGTGAATGGCGAGATGAGGCAGAGGAACCTGGCTCTTTATGGGCTTAATAATTTTACAGCACTACTGACTCTTGGCTTCTGCATGAGAAGTATGTGCAGGAGTACACTGAGATGTTGACTACCTGTACCTGTACACAGAAATAAATCTATTCTTTATAAAACACCCCTACAGTTTCTGTAGTTTAGAAAAGTCTGAGTGTTTGAGAAAAAAAGTGATCCTCTGTTACTTATGAAGTTCTTCCTTTGTCAGATCGAAAATAGTTCAAGTTTTGACAACATTTGCTTGGATTTCTGGAGACAAGTCCAAAATTTGAACAGAAGAGTGTGGGTATTAGGAATGATTAAATACAGAAAGAAGCAGACTTCTGCCACTAGAGTTATAGAAATGAATCCTGCACCTTTTGGAATAACAAGGGAAATGGTAAACTCTCAAGGAATGGGTTAGTTTTGAAATGAATGTGCTGTCTTTGTGCTGTTTAATTCTTCTGAGGTGTTTAAATATGAGCTGCCCTCAGCATCTGCATGGAAACTATGAGGAAGCTGTGAAAACCAGGAAGTATTTAGTTCAAGCACTACCAGATTAAACATTTCCACACAAGAAATGCCTTAAATTTGGACATAAGAAATTATATGTGTATAACTACAGGCATAATTTTATTTATTTGTTTTTATGTTTATTCTTTCCTTGGCCTAGTTAAAATTCCTGCAGTTGCTGCTGTGTTGCAAGAAGGGAAGATGTGCGCAGGAGTAGCTGAAGACATTATATACAGAGCAAATGTAGAACATGACTGTCTTCCTTTAGAAGGCCAGTGGGAATATTTTATCCAGTCAGAACCTCCTACTTCATATTTAGAAAACCAAATGTTTTTCTTTCCTAGTGTGAAAGATATGAGTATTTGGATGCTGTGCAAGGTGCGTAGCTGTTATCAGTTTTTAGCCCATCAATACACATTCACATCTCCCACAATAAAAACATCTCTTCTTCCTCTTGCTGCATGTAGAGAAGATCCTTCTCAGAGCACAATATGTCATACAAAACAATAGAAATAAAATATCTGCAATGTAAGAACAAGAATATTCATGATAATCATTATTAGAAATTTTATCTGATCTTTGCTTAAGATTTCTTCAAATATCTGTTGGTTGATATTGCTTGCACATGGACGTTTCATTTAATTTTATAACATAACTAAAACTAGAAATAATTTTAGAACTGTAATTCCCAGGTTATACAGCATAGTGCTCACCTATGTGGAATTGCTTCTGCACCAAAGTAATTTTGTGAAATGCTAGCACTGTGTGAAAATTCCTTGACAAAGTCATGTAGGTGCATTTTTTTGGTAAATAAAGTATGACGCCAATTTTTTAGACAATGAAAAAAAGGCAGACATTATTGGGAGGAGGCAAGGTTTATTATTTTTTGGTTTGGGTGTTCTTCCTAAAATGGATATACATAAAACTGATAGGATTCAACTACCCACATGTGAGTTTCCCATGTATCATTTTCTTGGGAATACTTAGTCAGCCGGTTAGGTTTAATAGAGATTATAACACTCCTCTTCCTACCCCACTCCCTGCAAGTGTTATAAAACTTTTTACACTATAAACCATTAGTTGGACTGAGGACTCTGGCAATGAACCCAAATTAAATATGGACCATTGAATTTGTTTACACAGGAGGAAGGAGACTTGAAAAGAGATGGGTGAAGATAGTTCTGGTTTCTGTTTGTCAGTCCTGAGAACTAGCGTCTGTTTGCTCGTATGATGGCCACACCTACAGCATACCGCTGTAGTACATCTAGGTCTTATTTATTCCCTTGTGTCTGGCATAATACAGTAAAAAACCCAAGCTATCAAAAACAAAGCAAAGAGTGTAATTGACACCGTTGGTTGAAAGATACCAGGTGCACTCTGTGAAATACACTGATTGTGGGTGTTTGCAGCCTTGTAGCAGTTGTTTTCCCACTTCTAGATCCAGCCGTTTTAGTTTGTTCTGAGTTTGTCTTTGAGTTTCAGATCCCTATGAAACCTAGACTCTAGACAAGCTCCACAAAGTGATTTTAAACTTTTTAGTACAGCTGCCTGCTCCAGATGTTCCCCTGGATGGTTCCTCCTCCAGGGTCTGACCCACACCCAGCTCTCAGGAGAACTTCGTGTTTCATGTTTTTTTCTGAAACAACATGTAAAGCAGTCTGTCTCACCCAGAACAATCCCCCCTCCCTCCTGAAAAGCACACCAAAGAAGTCATTTGTTTTCTGTAGAAAATTATGGGTCTGCTGGTATTCAATTAGTAATGTGTATTGCATCTCTTTTGAAGTCATAAACATGTTTACAGAAGCTGGAGGCTCTCCTGGATGATGTGTTTCTTTTCCTGGTTTGACTGCTGGCTGTGCATCAGTTTGTATATATTTAAAATCTAAAAAAAAAAAAAAAACAACTTAAAAATCTGCATCTGTTCCAGAGAAACTTGAAACTGAAACACTTATGTTTAACTGTGAAATTAATTTGGGAAAGAATAGAAAGATACAATATAGCTAGGACATCTGTTGAAAACCCTTAGCTATGTGGTGGTTGCCTTAGATTTAATATAAGGACTAAGACTCATGACTCCTCAAGGAACATGCTATCCAAAGAAATTCTGAGTTGCTCTTTCTTCCACTCCCTGAATATTTAATTACTTATACAAACTGTTCATAACAGGAGAAACTAAGTAGAGCAGGATCATTGTGTATCGTTCCTGGTGTGTGCCTTCACCCATTGAACGCCCTCCTTTGCAGCACAGACAGAACTTTTAACTGGAGTTTTTCATTTAAACTGTTTAATTCTCACAAAATGTATGAAACTAATCAACATTATCACCAGATTTTAGTTGATAATTTACTGAATCTTCCCCAAACCATATTAGCAAAAATGGCTGAGAAATACTGAAGGATTTGACTTTATGGGTGTCATTCAGGATTCCAAATTGACTATATATTCTCATCAATATATGCAATCCTGAAAAGAAAACCCAGAAAGAATTTTCTTCCTCTTCAATTCTTCCATGGTGCTGTCACTCATACAAATATGGGAAAAATGTAACATAATATCTTTTATGTGAATACTTTGCTTAAAATGGACAATGAAATATTTTTAGAGCCAAGTTTAAGTTTACATTATTAATTTTATGCTGCAGTTCTTCAAAGTGTTTTTTGTAGTCAGTTAATATTTGAAAATTAAATTATTTTATTTTGAAACCTATACCATTAGGCTTTTAATATTTCCCTGCAAGTCAATGATGAAATTTACTTCTTGCCACTCAACAGCATATTTTTTGTCTACACTGTACCGAATGTACACCAGCCTATGTAGACATGACCATTTTCAAAGCTTTTGTTCTGGAATTATGTGTCACATCTGTTACGGCAATATAATGCTTTCATTCTATTTATGTGCTTTAGCTGAGTAGTACAGATATAACCCTCCTTCTTTACAAAACAAAGCATCGATATTGTCTGATTACAAAATTTATTCTATCAACATTTATTTTAGAAGAGTATATACAAGTAAGAGACCATTTCCTAGTCCTTTGTGAAACCATCTCTTCCTGTACAAGGTTTATTTGCCATTAGTAAATAAAAACGTCTAGAAGATTTATTTGCCAGATGTAAATAACTTGCTCTTAATTGTTTAATAAGTACACATAGTGATATTTTTCATATAATAACCAAATGATGCGTTATACATTGTTATTCTTGAAAAGTGAAGTTTATTTTTCATCAGCAAAAAATAAAAGTCAACTATATCAGGTTTTACCAAAATGTCCAGAGAGCAAGGTGAGAATAGAAGGCTCTTTCTCATGAATTCAAATATTTTGGAAATTTTAGATCTCTAGATGACATACATGGCGGTGATTCCTATAACAATAACTTGTTAATTCACCTTGATTATTGTATTGCATCAGTGAGTCTTTCTGAGATTTCAGCCAGCATTTTGGAAGGATTCTGATGTTGTACCTGATGTCTGTTACTGCTGCTTTTAAAATCAGTGCAGAGAACAACCCTTTCTTCAAAACTGAATTGGTCATACTATTACTGAAAATGACAACAAATATGCTGATGCCATTTGAGAATTTTGAAGGTATTTTTTTTAATTACTTTTGAAATTTTTGATATACAGGTAGGGGTTATCTATGAACCAAACATCACCTGCCTCCTAAGTGATAAACATGGTCAGGTTTCACTGAAAGCAAAGTGGCAAAATGAGCTCAGGAGCTTGTAGCAGCTATCGCATGATCTTTCTTGGTTTTAATAAAAATTCATAAATTGATCCAAATTAAGTTAAAAAAATAAACAACCTGTCATAGCAGAAAGAACCATTTTTTCTTCTCACACAAAGGGAAAAAAAATAACTATGTTCAAAGACATCTGATACTCATATCTTAGCCTCCAAATCATTTAACAAAAGAAAACCCCACCAAACAAACCCATACCCACACCTTTGACTTCTCAAGGAAGAATACTTTTTTATCTTTGATTTTTTTTTTTCCCTGTCATGGAAAATGGCAAAAAAAAAATCACGAAAATAACCTACCTCTGGGTGAGTCCCAAAATATTTTTTTTTTTCTTTTGGGGAGAGAGTAAACTGGGAGGAATGCCATCCTTATTGATTTCCCCAGAATTGCTATTATATTTATTTATTTATTGTGCAGCTAAGAAAACTCGCTGTGGGTATGTTGGATCACCCTCTGTGATGTGGCAGTACGCATAAGATCAGTGGCTTTCTGTAACTCCCCTGCTTAACATTCAACAGACTTGGAGAGGATCTAAATGTAAAACCTGGCTCTGAAACACCACTGTCAACTTCCTGCCCTCCGATAAATGATCCAGAGCTACTCCACATCAGGATGGAAATGTGTTAGGCACTAAAAACCACTGCTTGCATGACATCATTCCATAACAGATTACACTGTAATGTTAGGAATGTAATCATTAGCATTTAAACATGCATAAAATTTAATTAACCTACTTACCAGTTTGCTTAGAACTTTTGAAGGGCTACCTAGAGTCCTCTCTAAGCATTTTATTGCAGAGTTTTGGAAAGCTCACAAAAGAGAGAAGTTCACTGGGATTTTTCTCCCTAAAGCTGATGAGCCATGACAGATGAGCAGATGACCCGAGTTAATTATTATTGAATTCGTTATTACTGCTTTGTTGTCACCCAGCTCAGCCAGGGTAAAATGATGACAGTAGGTATCTCATTAAAACAGCTGTTTCAATTATGTAGCGGCAAATATTTAAAAAGCGGGCCTTCCAAGTTTAAAGCTGTTAGCAAAGTTTGTTTGTGCTGGTTGTGCCAAGATTCTTTGACCGAAAAAGGAGGGGAGAAATATAGTGTCCATCTTAATTGGCTGGGGTAGGAGAAGAGGGATGCTAAGCAGCAGAACATAAAAGGTTGAATGTGAGCTCCGTACAAATTTCCAGAGTTTGTGTGTGAATTGTTTTTTTCTCATCTTTGGCTAAATTCAGTTTTGTTTACTGCACATCAGTTACATTCAGACAGTGCAGTGTAACAAAAAAGCAGTGTTTGTGTAAATTTCTTTCCAGCTGGAGGAAGTGATATGACTGTAAGGTTTGGTTTGTGTCTTTTGTTTTGGGGTTTTCTAACTGTTTATTGTTTCCTAGTTGACATTCATATTTATTAATTTTAAGCATTAAGGGTTTTATTCCCTCCTTCATAGACAAGATCAAGTCCTGTCTCAGATGCTGTTTCAAAGTCTTTCAATAGCCATTTTGATCTCAAATAGGAATAAAAAGTTTATTTGATTGCACTAGCAATTTCCCTGATACAGGCATGGTCATGTTCTTCATTCACTTAGAATGAGTACATTTCTCTGCACTGAGTGCAATGTTGTCTCTGTGCACTTAAGTTTTACACCTGTTTCCATGTTGGTTATATATCTTCAGAATGAGTATAAAAACATAAAGATGCTTGATATACTGACTTAACGTGAACCATTCTCAGAAGATCATCCTACAGGTTATCAACTAATTTATGATTGAGATGTGTTTTATAATAATGCAATTCCTCTGACAAGTGTATTGCCAACAATAGCCTTCAAATTATTGAAGCAAATGGCCCAGTGTCCATTGAGACCAAGACTGCATTTGGCCTAATGTATCTACCCAAGGTGATGGATCACTTTAACAATTTCTGTAGCTGCAGCTATAAGTTGCATGCATTCACTGGCCCATTCAACTAAAAATCACCTGCCTCCCTGGAGCTGATTAGAGATAGCTGGGCACTAAACAGCAGCACTCTGTCCCAGTCCTGTGGATTTTAGAAAGGCAAACACTGCTGTGTCATTATGCTTCCTACTGACTACAGCTACCAAAGCCAGGATTTTCTCAACTTGTCCTTTTTCCCAACATGAATTCTATATAGGTGGAAAAAGAGAATTTTTGGCCACCTTATTGATTTATGGACGTTCAAGAGCCTGCTTTTAGCAGTTGTTGAGTTGCTGGCAGAAAATTCTAGATCAGTGGTCATTGTGAATATGCAGATTGTCTCAACAGCTTGAGCATGGTATGTCCAACATGTCCAGAAGTCACGCTGAGGGTTAGGATATCCCTTCATTATCTATTCTGTGCATCCAGACAGTGTTGGACTTACTGAAAATGGGCAAAATATAATTACTGTAATTAAAACATCCCATGTATAATTATGACAGCCCAGTGACAGTCTCGCTGATGTTAGCTCAGGAGCATTATGAATTTTCCAACTTACAGAAACACATGAGGAACATCCTTTGAAGGTTACTATGTGTAGATTTTACTGTTAGCCCAAAGAAACTGAGAGAATGGTGTCTCCTGTTAAAAGGAAAGTCGTGTACTCAGAAGATATAAAGGACCATATATAATAATCCTTAAAGCAGAAGAGTCACTGCAGATTTCTAAAATCTAAGTGATCACTATTAAAATATAGCTATTTTTCAGATGTAAAACAAAAGCATATTTCTCATTACCACTATTTATTTTTAGAGTAAAAAATGTCTGCATAACACCAGTTTGGCATGTGCTTGGTTATTAATTGTTTCAATTTTGGAGAATCTAATGTAATTGCTGCTGAGTGGCTCTTCTTTCCCACCATTCCTGTCTGGTCTCTTACAGGGGAAATAAAAAAACAAAGAAAAACAAAAAGCATTCTTGGCCAAGATATATTTTTAAACCTCTATATAGATTTTGTCACTGCTGTGAACTTAAAAGATGTCCAAGCATCTAAGTTAATTATAGCTGGAGGATAAATCTCTATATTTATAAAAGAGTAGATGAAACTTCGGGGTGAGGGAAAAGGTTTGTCTTACGGGTATCATCATTGTGAAAGAAGATTTTGAGTTAAAAAAGAGCATCTGAAGTCTTCATCAGGAATTATAAATTTCCAAATGTTCTTGTTCCAACTGCAGCCTTTTGGCACAAGTAAATATCCCAAAATGAAACTGAGACACTTTCCTCTGTTTTCTACACAGACTTCCAAATGGCTTAATTTTAGTAGTAATCACAATTATTCATCTCTCACATGGCAGTAAATATGCTGTACATTTGTACTAAATTCAGAGGGGTGGGAAAGACTTTACTATATAATAGGGAAAAAATTGTCCTCATCTAACCACTCGGTGGATAAAAATTGTCCCCATGGACCACTCGGTGGATAAAGAACTGGCTGGATGGCCGCATACAAAGAGTTGTGGTCAATGGCTCAATGTCTGGCTGGAGACCAGTAACGAGTGGCGCCCCTCAGGGATCGGTGTTGGGACCGGTCTTGTTTAACATCCTCGTCGCTGACATGGACAATGGGATTGAGTGCGCCCTCAGCAAGTTTGCTGGTGACACCAAGCTGTGTGGTTTGGTTGATACCCTGGAGGGAAGGAATGCCATCCAGAGGGACCTTGACATGCTTGTGAGGTGGGCTGATGCCAACCTCATGAAGTTTAACCATGCCAAGTGCAAGGTCCTACCCCTGGGTCGGAGCAATCCCAGGCACAGCTACAGGTTGGGCAGAGAAGAGATTAAGAGCAGCCCTGAGGAGAAGGACTTGGGGGTGTTGGTTGATGAGAAAATGAACATGAGCCGGCTTCAGTGTGTGCTTGCACCCCAGAAAGCCAACTGTAGCCTGGGCTGCATCAAAAGGAACGTGACCAGCAGGTCAAAGGAGGTGATCCTGCCCCTCTACTCTGCTCTTGTGAGACCTCACCTGGAGTATTGTGTGCAGTTCTGGTGTCCTCAGCATAAAAAGGACATGGAACTGTTGGAACAAGTCCAGAGGAGGGCCACAAGGGTGATCAGGGGACTGGAGCACCTCCCGTATGAAGACAGGCTGAGAAAGTTGGGGCTGTTCAGCCTGGAGCAGAGAAGGCTGCGTGGAGACCTCATAGCAGCCTTCCAGTATCTGAAGGGGGCCTATAGGGATGCTGGGGAGGGACTCTTCATTAGAGACTGTAGTGACAGGACAAGGGGTAACGGGTTAAAACTTAAACAGGGGAAGTTTAGAGTGGCTATAAGGAGGAAATTCTTTCCTGTTAGGGTGGTGAGGCACTGGAATGGGTTCCCCAGGGAGGTTGTGAATGCTCCATCCCTGGCAGTGTTCAAGACCAGGTTGGACGAGTCCTTGGGATGATATGATTTAGCGTAAGGTGTCCCTGCCCATGGCAGGCAGGTTGGAACTAGATGATCTTAAGGTCCTTTCCAAACCTAACTATTCTATGATTCTATGATAACACAAATTTTTATCTTTGGGGTAAAAACTGAATAGTGCATGCAAGGTTTCCCTTCAAGGCAGAAAAACTGCTACATTGCAAAGAACTACAAATGAAGTCACACCTTCCAGGAACATGAAGACTCACAATAACATACTTGCCTTTCTGCTGATTATGTACTAACTGCAAAGGGAGCAATCCCAGGTGGAAGCGTGGGAGAAGTGTGATGACAAGAAAGGACCATGTAGTGGGAGTGTTAACACCCAGTGCCCTTTGCTGAGGAGCTGGATAGACAGACTGCTATCACTTCCATTCCTGTGAAACAATCTTTTGTGAGAAGCGGGGAGTCAAACCCTCAAAAGAGTCAACGGGATTTGTACCACTGATTAGAAATGGGAACTCAGGCTGTTAATTGATAGAAATGCAGGCAGCTTTTTGGTTTGTTGGTCTTGGGGGTTGTTTTCCAGCAAGACAATTCCCAAGAAATACAGATATTAGAGCTCTGTAGAAAAATTTCAAAATGTAGAAGAGAGCCAAGGGTCTCAAAAAGAAGTCTCAGCTCTTGCTTACATTTGGAAACCTGTGCTTTTGTGATTTCTCCTTGGAATCAACTCAATATTTTTGTCTGATCCAAGTTTTGAGGTCATTTGTTCCCACAGTAAAACACTGAATCTTCAAAGTAGAATCTCAGGGTATAGTTCAGAAAGACTCAAAACCATGCCATTTTGAAATAGTTATTAAGAGATTTAGACATAATCTAAAGATTGGGGAAAGTGAGTTTTTATGGGAGGTTTTGCTGTGGTCTGGTTTGTTTGGGTTCTTTTTTCCTTATTCTTATTAGTTTTGCACTTATCTCATTGCTTTCCCCAATTCCCCAGTTATGAATTATGGCTCTTATGGTCAGATAGGCACGTTTATTGGTAACTGGAATGTTATTATCTCTTATCCTAAGTAGATTTAAAGCTTAAATCTGTATCAGTTTTCAAGGTAAAAATTATTTTGAATAGCTTCATTCAGCCATATATGTACACTGACCTACAACTACCCATGTGTTTTACGTGATAAGTTTTGTAACTTGTCTTCGGTAAAATATCCCATAATATTTTGAGTTTGGGTTTATTAATTATTATTTAGAGGTTATCAAAGCATATAAGAGTCAAGGACCTGCTATATTATTCAATGTATCTGGGGTTTTCTTTTGTCATTAGTGGTCTTTTTTTAAATAAATAATAATTAATAAATATAAGAAAACTATTTTTAAGAATAAGCTCATCATATTATAACAGTTTTAATTCTCTGTCTTCATTAACTTCACTGATGAGTATTTGGCTATTGTTTTCTGCAGTTTTGTTCTGAAAGAATAGTGACCCATAAGATACATTTTCAAAAATGCCTATGGGACTGAGAATTGTAAATCACATTTCCAAAGCAATTTAGGAAGAATTCAGGCTTTCAGAAGTGTTGTCTCTAGGAGGCATGTTTTGGTTTAGCTTGAGTAAGTATCCAAAGGGCAAGTGTTTATCAGAGTAAGTAACTCTGGATTTAAAATCAAGTTAACTATTTATTTTTTGATATATTTAGAATTTTATTCATGTAGTTTGAGTAGCCTTTGTCTGAATTTTATATTATTATGTACAAGATGACCAAAACTTGACCTGCATTTGTAGTTTCTTCTTTGATCACTGTGTATTTGTTTGGTGCTTGTTATTCAGGGATTTCAGTGGCAGAGCAGTAATAGCGTAGAATGACTAGAACATTTGGTTACAGTAGAAGATGCAGTATTTAAAAAAAACTGTTGTTGGCACCACTTACTTCCTGCCACTCTATTGCTGCCACTCTGCAAGGATGGATTTTACACATTAGCTTCAATCACATTAGTAAGATATTTTAAAGTTAAGTTTGTTAATGTTTTACCAGTTAAAGCATTCAGTCTGCTGAGTAGATTTTTAGCCCATATGTGCTGATTAAATATAGCCCTCTTAGCTATGACCTCAACTGTCAATAATGTTCCTCCAAACAACTTTCACCTTTCATCATTCACTCTCCAGCTGTGGGCCTTCACCTCACCTTTTCCGCCTATCAAACACCCACTTAAAATCTCTGATGAGTTAAATGATGCCTACCCCTATATGTCCTGTAAGACCTTTCATTTCTTAAATTTTCAAACTGTTTTGGAATTACTTCTATATTTGTTTAAATTCTCAGCTTTTACGTTAAAGTCTGAAGTCCCTGTGTATTCCTGTTCCATCCTCTGGAACATTGATCTGTTTAGGGTCTGGAATAGCCCTTAATTCCAATATTCAAGTATGTAATCCAGGTTTAGGCCCATATCTAAACTTGGGTTACAGTGTGAGCAGTTCTGAAGCTTTCCAATATTAGCAGCATATTATTTACTAGAAGCAGAATCTGTGCAAACACATTCCCCCTCCCAATTTGTAATCATACACAACTTTCACAGAAATATGAAGTATCTTGAGTGCCAGAAAATTCTTAAGGAAAGTCATTCAATACATTAGAGAGTGTAACCCATCAACACAGATACCTCTCTAGGAGTTTGCTATATGCCAAGCATGGAGAAATTGTCTATTATTTCAGGATCTTCTACCTCAGACTTTTTTTTCCCTGATATTTCCTCAATCCTGTTTTCTAGTCCATTATTTTGATCTTGTACTGATTATTGCCCCATGACAGCAACCAGATGCATGGAGTCATACTCCTTCATGGGGGCTGAGTGCATCCACCTTTGTCTCAGTATCATGTATTACAGCACCAGTATTCAGCATCAAAACCTCCTCCTTCCTTTTCTCTCTTCCTACATTCCTCCCCTCCTCTTGCTCCCCAGATAGTCCATTCTCCCAAGGAAGCAACAATAGCAGAAGTCTCTCCTGATTCATTACCATTTCATAGTAAGAACGGTACTTTGTAAAACCATAGGCAAGCACAAATGTTGAGGAAAGGACATAATACATGCAGATTTGTCATGAGTTTTGTAATTACCTTTGCATTCTTCAAGGAATCCCAGAAGCATAAGGAAGGAAGTAAGTAGTGTTGGTTTGGCCCCAGATGACTTTAAAACTATAGTGCATTGCATTGCGGGATCCTATTAATAATTAAACTATCTGTCACTTACAAACAACATACATTCCAAATTAAATTTAAGCAAAAAGAAAAAAAAAGATCATTTGGGACTGAATAAGCAGGCTTCAGAGAGAAATAAATAATAATCAAACATCTGTGTTCTAAATAGTACGTGCTTTATCAGACAAACAACTGTTACCATCTCATTGTATAAAATGGCTTGGGGAAAACACCGTAGCTCAAAAGCAAAGTCTCAGTTAGAAAAGGGAAAAAAAGTTCATTAACAAGTCAGGAAGTGATTGAAAGTTGCCATGTTGCTGTATTGCCGTTTTCCTCCATTGTCTCTGCCAGCAGTAAAAACGTATTTATTTTAGTACTCAATTCAGTGGACGAATGACTACTTGAAAGCTAAGGAAAAAATGCTAATTGCATACATTTGCAAAGTACAGCAGCTGAAACTTCCAAGTATTCTGAGCATCAAAATATGATCCCATCTTCTTACTTGCTGAGTTTTCAAGCACCTTGACTCCCATGAAGGTTATAGGGTTTAGTTTTGCAAGGGAGGAGATAAAGATACTGAATTTACAAATAGGTGAAGAGGGAGAACTTACCATTACCTCCATGCTGCCAAGACATGCTGCTAAGGCATGCTGCTGACCAGACATTAATGTATCACTAATATGCACAAGGGGGAAAAAATGACTCAAATAAAATGGTAATAAATAAAAATGCAGTGCACTAATTAGCCTAGTGTAATATTTCATAACACACAGGCTATTTTTGTCCTCTCTCCTCCCCTTGCATTCATCTTTCCACCTCTTGGAAGCCGTTGGGATAGCATGAGATTGCAGGATAATAAACCAAATAAACTCATCATTTGGACTTTAACAGAATGACTTTCTACATGTCTCCTACCATTACAGGCCCTTTCTCCACACCAGATCACACTCTCAACTGTATCATTATGATTGAGGAACAGTGGTGGATAGCTACAAACAATCCATGACAAGATCATACGCAAAAATCTGATTACAATATATAGAAAGCCTTAAATATTTCTTATTATTGTTAAGAGGACTTTTTTTTCATTTTTTTCTTGAACTCCAGCACTTGATTGTTGCTACGCCTGCATGTCTGCAGGTTAGGATTCTGCTACCTTTTGAGCAAGTGGCTGTCTGTTTGTCTACTCCTTAGGTAACTGTGTTAAAATATCCTATTCCAGCTGTAACACTTGTTTTACAAGAGCCCTGGTTTTGTCTGACACAATATGGAACAACATTTGTCATTCGTTATCAGGGGTGATATATTTGTTAGCCTGCAGAGAAACATCTGCTGTGCTTTAATCTCTAGTGTGCAGGCCAATATTCATAGGATACAGCTGCATAAAATCACAGTATTAGATGGTGCTGTCCAGTCTGACATGAAGGCTAGCTGGCAGGCAGACAGAAACAGATTTTATTATCTGCCTTTTACATATTTATTTATGTCAAAAATTTCTGAGAATCCATACATTAAAGCCCTTTTTATGCATTGTTGTTTCGTAGTGACAAGTCATTGACAGCCAAATGAGAAATTTATGTTACATATTTAATATGGACATCTGAATGATTATCAAATCTATAGAAGCCAAGCCTGCCCAATCACCCCTAAATAATGGATGAGAAGTGGATGTGACTCAATTTGTTCAGTATAAAACCTAGACGACCTCTGTCTCTCATTTCATCATTGCAGCACTGTCATTATTTGCTTCTATTCATCTCACTTGGCATCACTCAATAAAATCTGCACATGATAAAGAGAATAACCTTGGTCAATAGTAAGAATGCGGGAGGAGGAAAAATGATCATTTCCTCTCCTCACAGGTATGGTGCCATGATGTATGCCATCATGGCTTACAAACTTCACCAGGATGTTGGTATGTAGTCATAGTAAAAGAGGAGACAAAAACTTCAGTGAGATGGTTGGATGTAGGGAGGAGGGATGGGCTGGGTTAATGTCCTTTCATTTAGTTTGTGGATTTATGATGAGGAAATTTTTAAGAGGGATTTAAAATAGTAGAAAAAAGCCACTGGAAATATGGCTTTATTTAAAATAATTGCAGAAACAATCTTGCAAGGGAAAGACGGCATAAGTATTTTGTAGAAGTTGCAACAAATTCCTCTACTGTTATCCAGCAAAGGTTTGATGGCCTCATGAACTACGTTTTCCATTGAGACTACGAAAGAATTACTTGTAAGAACAGACTACGTTAAAATTACAGGTGAATGTAAAAATCTGTAGAAGAGGGATAGAGACCCAGTTGTGCAGATTAGATTTTGAAAGTAAATCATGCTCTTTGAAAATATTTCAGTAGGGCTGTCTGTGATTTTGAAAGCTTCATATCTAACATTATATATCCACACACTTCACAAAGGTCCCATAGCTGGGTTGATATGTCAATAAGGGAATGCAGGAATAACAAAGATTAACTTTATGCACATAAAGATAAGAAGTTTTCTAGTCACAAAAACGTCCAAAGTGTGTAACTGGATTTCATGGTGGCAAGGAAGATGACCTATGTCATGCTTAACATCTCAGTGGAGCACACTGTAATTTTATAACTCATTATTCATACAAATATCCTACAAGAGATTTACAGAAATGGACATAGCTACAGAAGGTTGCAGTGAAAAATGATAGGAACAGAAGGTTAAGAGGGATATAAAGGATAGGAAATAGTAAGCAAAAAGCAGGCAGAACTGGGCTGCAGTGCGCCGATTAAAGATTGGGTTACTGCTGCATTTAAAAAAGGAACGGAGTCAGTGAGTCTGAGGATGTTGGCTAGACAGTTGCAGACTTTTAGTGCAGAAGCAGCAGCAAAGTGTCAATCTGCAAGTTTGGAAGGGATGAGAAAGAAGCATTAGGAAAATAGGTAGTAAAACAAAAAAAGGGACACATAGACACATAAAGGAGATGGGATCATAACAGGTCAAAATAGAGATATAGCATAGAATTTGAAAATAGAAGCAGCATTGTATAATGTACAAGATGTGGCTTTATATGAGTGAGAAGTGACTGAAGTGGCTTCACATATCCAGACTATGCAGACATTTATCTTGGAGCTGTCAAATTTTTTCTCAAGTACTTCAGCAGAGTGAATTGCAAGTCAGTGTCACATGTAAGGGATCTGTCATTCAGCAGCCTTGCAGAGCAAAGCAACACAGGCCACAAAGAAGAATTTGTGGTTGACTTTGAAGCAATTTTAGATGAACAGAAGAGTCTCACAGTTGAGGATAATGTTTGAAAAGTAACTGTCTTGCCATAATGGAGTGTGTTTGCTTCAACAAGAATTAGCTGCAGAGGATGTAGTGGAAGGCAGGGGTCAAAATGTGTGTGGCAGAAGGAAAGGAAACAAGGAGATGGACCATTAGGATCAGAAACAAGATGCAGATGTCTGTTACCCAGAAGAAAGTTGAGATACATTACAAAATAGCTTGATAAATGTAGAAAAAGAACCAAAGAAAAGGGAAATCACAGCTTTGCCAAATGTCTAGAGAAAAACACAATACTGTAAGCTGTTCACCTAAATTCAACTGAACTGGCACTAAGTGGAAGATGTCTCAGTGTTCAAGATTAACTTCTGTGAACTCTTTATGGAAGAACGAGGGAGCAAAGGTTAGAGAGGGAAACCAGACCTGGCAGGAACATTAAGAGTTGTAAAGCTAGTAAGCAACAAAAAGGGGATAAGTAATGAAAAGGTATTTGGTTGGAGTGTTCAGAGACAGAACCTGCCAGAGGAAATAATTATGTTTAGATGATGAAATTATGTTAAATACTTATCTATGTGGGCAGGTGATGGTGTGGGTCTTTTGAGAAGGGGGGAATTCTGAGTTCTTAAATTGTAATAGATGTTGCCATAGATGACAGTTGTACCTGAAGCAGGAGACAGATTACTAAGTAAAGTGCAGGTCAAATACTGAGTTTTAAAACTGCTTTTTAATACTGTAAAGATCAGAGAGAACTTGTCTGTAGGATATCTGGGGTAGGCAGTGAGGAAAATGGAAGAATTCTCAGTATTAGTGAGAGAAACAAGATGACGTTGCAGAGGCAGATGAGGTTGAGGAAGAGATAAGAATTTTCCCATTTCTTAGAAACTATAAGAAATTAAATATGTTATCTGCAAACAAATAACTAGTCTGGCAATATAAATGTAAAATTACTCCTAAAAAAATAGTAAAAATAGATATTGTGAATATGAAAATAATGGGAAATGTTGAATTGACAACACAAGAACTCCTGTGCAAATTTTTCACTTGTCTTTAATGGGGCAAGAATATTTATGCAAATGAATTTAAACCCATGAGCTTCTACATCAGATTTATTTATTTCCTTTTCTCCATGTGGACAATGTAATCCTGCTATTAAAAGCCAAAATTAATATAAAAATTAAAAAGGTACAACTTTCCTTCTTTCAGTTCTTTACACATAGATGCTGATGATGTCTGTAGGTTAAAATAATAGGGTAAATTTAGAAAAGCATATATAACATGCTTGGTTGTGTTCAGATGAGAGCTTTTTTTCTCATCAGATCTATAGAAATCAACTTGACACGGCATGTCAGCACATTCAGGAATTATCTGGGAAAATCATATGCAAAGGCAGCTCAGTTAGGAGTGGTGAATTGCTTGAAATCATTTGTAACAGTCATGAGCAGTTTGATGTTTCCCTAGCCTTTTGAAGCCCTGTGATTTGTGCTGTTAAGCTAATGCTGGCAATAAAGAACCCATGCCTATCTGTTAATCAGGTTGAAGATGGCAGCTGTTTCACATCAAGAGGATTTTAAGACAAAAGCAGAATAAAATACAAGACAGAAAGAGAAAGAACAATTCTATTCTTTGTCAGAGGCTAAAATTAATTTGTGATGATTTAAACAATTCCAATGAAGACCTTTGTGTACACTGAAGAGATAGTTGGGAATATTGTCTTTCATTGATGCGATCAGCTTCAGGACTCACTGAATGCCCTGAAATCCTTTCTAATACTTTTGTGTTTTAAAGTCTCTAACATGTTGAAGAAAGTTACAGGCTCTAGTTATTGTGTTTTTTTAAATGCAAGAATAAAGGTTATTAGTTATTATCGTTCTGTCATTTGAAAGATTTTTTTTTTTCTAGTAGAATTTTTCTGATTTATTGCAAATGTTTCTTCATTTAGGTCATCTGCTGACCTGATAAAGAAACCAAATAGGAGAAAGAACACTTCTATATTTTAGTCTGAAAGATCTCTGAAGTAAAATGTAGTATTTCAGTGTTGGAAATCCTTCGTGGTTTTGCAGTCAGTAAGAGTTTTTCTGTTGACTTCAGCAAAGCCTAGATTTACCCCCGGGTGCACAAGGAAGACCTGTGCTGTACCACTTCAGATTTGAGCAACTCCAAAGAAGCTTTCTTATGTTGGTTTTATCACACCAGGCAAACACCTTTAGACATGTCATTCTGGTTTTAGTACTCACCATCCAAAGATTTTACAGGATGCAATTTTAGGAATGTATTAAGGATTACTATTTGAGTCTAGCACAAATAAAGCAAGCAAGCCATACTGGTTAAATACTAAAGGTACTTTTTGTAATTTTTCCTTCCTTACCCAAAAACAGCTCTCTGGTTTCTCTGTATGGAAGGACTGTTAATTTTATGGGTAAATGACAAATTATGGAACCTTATTGTAACACTATCTCTCTGTTTAATACATCTAGTCAGCATCTTGCAATTAATATATTTTGATACTCACCCAACTTTTCAACAAGCCTCAAACAGGCTAAATAATCAATCACATGATATTTTATTTTTTTTCTTCCACAAATTGCACACAGCCAAAGGCCAAGACAGGGAACTTTAAATAAATACCAGTAGGAAGGGCACAGGGTTGCTCTTCAAGGAAACCCACAATGTATTTTTAGTACATGAATGTCATAAGATTATAGACTTTAAGTTCATGGTGATTTTAGATTTTTTTAAAGAGGGCTTTTATGACTCTCTCTGGGTTTTGTAGAGCTGCACAAAAGCACCTGGTTTTGCAGATGTAAGGAAGTGAATAAGTAGTCCTAATAAAAATCTTAAACACTCATCAAGAATTTCCTGAAATATTTCCTCAGTAACGTGCTTGACAAATATTTGTGTTTATATACTCATGTACACAAAAAATATGGTGATGAATACCTGTACTGTGCTGCATCTTTGTACAATTTACCATGTACTTATTAAAATTACCAAAAAATTACAAAGAATATCACATGTGCAATCTCTTCAGAGAAGAAAATGAAGCTAAGGTCAATATGTGTTATCAACATAAAAAGTTTTATCTTGTAAGTTGCTAAGCATATTTAATATATGTTATTGTGCAGAAACACACCCTGGTTAAGCACTAAAGACACTGGTGACATTTGACCTTTTGTTTGCATCACAATCATATAGTATGCATTAATGGCAGATGTTTTGGTAAAATAAACAAAATAGGTTCCTTTTTTCCCCGTTTTCCCATACCTCAGTAAAGCTAGCTACAACTGTTACTGTAGCTGAGTACATGGGCAATTATTTTCAAACAGCTGGAAACTTTTAAGGCCCGTTTTTCTGCTCTGTGAGGTATTAGTAGGTAGCTCTTCTTTCATGATGGATTACATGGCCCTGCCTTAAGACTACCTACATTTTCAATCTCCTTTTGCTTATACTTAACAGTGAAAAGGTCTGTAACTTGAACCACACAACTATCAGGTTCCACACAGGAGCCTCACTATTTGGCAAATTATTTGCCTTTGTTGCATTCATTTTTGTTTATAAAATACTAATTACCTCTTTTATTGTTTGAAGAGATTAAAAGTTAATAGGAGAAACTAAATAAACAGAATGCCATTCTGCACAAACTATATAAGCTGGTAATTAATTTCTGGCCTCCTCTGAGCTAATTAACTCATATAAAGAAATGAAGTTAATGAACCATAATTCTAGTCATACAAGTGTAGATACAAGCAGTTTGACTTAATGAATTAATAAGATATTTCCTTTCTTAGAGGTTTTTCAATTGTGTTCCTAGTCTGTAAGCCTTCTTAATGTGTCTTTCTGGCTAAAATATTTAATAAATGGCAAGGCAACCTGGAGATGAGACTTCACAAATTTTACTGATATAGGAGATGACAATTTCAGAGCAAACAGGGAATTCTAGCTCAGCTGGGTGATGAATCTTTGATACACAACAGAGATGTTTTATTTCGACTGGAGGTGATTCAGTAACCATCTTAGACTGAAAAGTAGCAGTTTCCAAATATGCAGTCACTTTACTTTGTCTGGATTAAGGCACAAATAAAAATGAAATCACTAATAATTACAATAATATCCCTTTGGCTGAGTGAAAGGATCAATTGTCATTTTACAAGGCTGACAACCTCAATTCTATCAGCATTTCATCTGGAGTTTGCACTGTTATCTGAGTATGCTGTAATCAAAACTTGACTTGGATGTATAATTCTTAGTTAATCCTGAGAAAAAGATTGTTTATCTCATGCTCCCTGATTTCTTCTGGAAATAAGACTTATTTTGCCTGTTTTGCCACAGTACCAATACAATGTTAGTTTTTACCAGACTAAATTGATACTTCATCAGATATACCCTGACCTAAAGAAAAGTCCTTGAAAACCCTATCCTTGTGGCTCTGATTTGCAAGTCATCCCTTCTGTAAAACTTTGCAGTGATGTCACTAATACTCGGAGCTAACGGAACTGAGTCGTATGCATTTATAAAGTATAAACCAAACAAACTTCCATGGAGTACAGTTTTCTTTGAGACTGATTTTCCTGTTCTTACCAGTTTTCGCTAAATTCATGAGAAGAAACATGATGTATGGTTACTTTATTCTTAATATTTTACAATTTTTTTAGGATTATTGATTGCTAAACAGTCTATAAAACATGCTGCTTCTAACACTTTAATAAAAAGAACCTAAGAAGAGGAAAAAATTAACATTTTTAGGTTGATTTTTCCTTTCGTTACTGGAGTACAGAGCATAATTGGGCATCTGTTATGATACCTGGATCTTTATGAATCAGTGAAAGTTTTGTGTTCATTTCAGATGCATTTTCATCCCTAATTAATTCATAAGGAAAAAAAAAGCAGAAAAAGTCTTTACAAGGTTCTCAATACCACACTGCTCTATATACATATATTCCTTGGCTCTTTTTTCTTTTAGATTAAAACTTCTCTATGCCTATTATTTTAAACATGTCATTTACCTTAGTGTCAGCAGTCTCTGTTTCAGACCTTTGACCTTGGATTGTGACCAGGTTATCAATTTTGTTTTCCTCTGGCCTGAAAGCACAGCTGACACAGCTTTAGAAATGTATTTCATCTTGATTTAGTAACTTTCATTTAACCATCTCCATTACTTACTTAGATGCTAACAGAATATCCTTTCTGGGCTATTTGATTTTAATTGTTGAGGTAGACACACATAAACATGCCACAGTCACTGAAAGTAAACAGTGTCTGGCTGCTGATTGTATATAAAATGACCAGGGGTTTTTAGCTCAAAAATATCTCTTATATGACCTTAACAGCAATTGTTAGGAATTAAAACAATTGCTGCTTATTACCAGCAGTCAATCTGATAAAAAAGTAGCGTTCCAGTAGAACCTGTTTCAAAGCAGTTGGTCAATATAAAACCCATAAAGGAAAACATAAGCATGATAAAATGTGATTTAGTTTAAAAAAAATATTAGTGCACCATTTCAGGTTCTGCTCAAATAAGAATATAATTTTTTTTTCTCTTTTTTTTTCTTTCTTTCTTTTTTTTCCATCCAGAGTCCATTATGATTCTAAAATTCTAATTGTTACAGATCCTAATTATTGGATACAAATATTTTGTCTAACCAAATACACACATAGCAGACTCAAAGCATTGGCAGTATCACAAGAGGTTCTACTGTAGCCCATCGGTGGAAAATAATTGCAAAGAAAAGGTTACAGGCCATTTTTGAGTAGATGATGGCATTCATCCAGAGCATAAACAGTAAGCTATCATTTATTATCACATGGCCCAATTTTAGCCCTTATGATAAGTGTACATTTCACCTAGAATGAATATTTATTTACTTAAGGAAAGAAGGTTAGCTGATGATGGAAACAAATAGAGTATCTTTAATTTCTTGTGATGGTGTGTGAGATGCCGATGGTTAAAAGCTCTCATCCTTTCTTACAGTCTCATTGTACTTCCTCAAGGACAACAGAGTGCTATCCAGAGCAGCCTCAAACTATAACCAGGAGCCTCACAGCATTTTTGAATGATCTTGTCTTTGCCAAATCAGTTTTTGTCTTTTCCAGATCAAGACAAAAACAGAAAGTTCAGACATTGTCAGAGTTCATTCTTGATTAGAAAACCAGCTGAGGAATATATTGTGCTCTAAAAGTTTCTGATTAAAAAACTATTAAATGATTCTCTTTTGTAGGCTTTACTGTCACTAGATTCCTGATATAAAATGCTTTCCATGCTTCTATCTTTAATTTTTTTGAGATGCATCACAGCACTAGAAATATGTTACTGGGCACCGTTATGGTCAGACCTTAAACCTTTCGGGTTTCAGAAGTCTAGTCCCATTCTTAAAAGGCAGCTTTTAAACTTCATATGTATTACAGCTAATCTTGTCTTCCTGCAGAAAAGAATTGTTTGCAACATATGTTAAAGAATTGTATGAAAAATCATTCATTAATGGGTAAAAGTAAATCCTAGAGTAATTGAAAGGAACTGCCTGAACAAGGTGAAATTAAGCTGCAGCTTCCTCTCTATACTATGAATTGACATATGGGCGTTCTGTACCAAGCTTATATCTTTTTTCCTTGGTTTGTTTGAAGGCTTGATTATTATTAAAGACTAAACCCTATGTTTAAGACCATGTAAGTTAATACTCTTGAATTAACTTTTAACTTGCTTTTTTTTTTTTCCAGTCCATAATCAGATAATCTATGAGCAGGACTGTCTAATAACTTTTATTTTTAGGTTTGTTGGGTTTTTTTGTTGGGTTTTTTTGTCTTTTTTTTTTGTTTGTTTTAGTTATCTCATAACCCTTAATATTCCCAACTCTTAATTGAGTTATAAAAAGAATTATTTCATATTTCATGTCCTGTGCTGATCTCTTTATAGCTCTTTACTGCCAGATAGATGACATTCCAGTATTTGGATACTTTGCTTTTGTTAAATAATAAGACCAAAGAGAATACAAAAAAGACAAGCATTCCCGAAAGGTAATACTTGATGGCTGAGTTTACAGAAGAGAGTCATATTACCCTGCAGTGCTACTCTAGCCATGCTCCAGTTCAATAGTCTGTTTAATGCTAGTGCCTGTACACTTGACCCATGCTTACAGACTCGAGCATTCAATTCCAAATTGTACCACAAGCAGCACACCTCAAATAGATGCTATGTGACCCATCTCCAATGTCTTTGGTTTAGATACTTCTGCGCAGAAAGTTTCCCCATGGTTTTGGCACAGGGAATAATTTTACAACTTGCTACTACCACACTCCTTTGCAAATGGCTGGCCATTGATGAGAATTGGGGGAGCATACACATTCCAGAAACGACGAAGGGCAAGTTGGCAAAAGCAGATACTTAAAACTCTGGCAGGCTGTTTCCACCACAGTTCATGCAACACTGAATACACGTGTTTGTTAGTATTCTAAAAATAAAACAATGGTTACAACCATTACTGGGAAGACATAGTTTTAGCAAAATAAACTGCTGTTAGAAGATAGCTTTAGTGACATAAACATATTAACGCTGAGATATAAATCACTGGGTCCTTCCACATTTTCATTATCTTCCTCTGAGGATTTACTGTGTTATAAATGAGATTCTATAGGAAATCCACCCGTATATAAAAATTTATAGCGTGATGTCAAGCATATAAGTATTAACACTGAAATCATTATATCTCTATTTTAATCATAGTTGTAATCAATTATAGTTATGTAATTCTGATTTTTCTCAGTCCATTTTTAATGCACTGTGGTTGCTGTTATTAATACTTTTTTGGTTGTTGAGAGGAATAGCAAATGGTTTCTTAAATTAGAGAAAGAAAAACATTGAATTCTTAAGCAGATAAAAAAGGCTTAAATACATCATGATTAAACCATATGTCTTGTACGATCATCTCTTAAGTACTATAAGTCTTTACAGATGTACTGACCTCTTGGATTCCACAGCACAAATGAATCCCATTGCAACTGTGATATATTAATATTTGTCAAAGTCCTCCAAATTGAAAAGATTTTCTTTCTCCAGTACATGGGACTGCTTTGTTGAAAATTAAAGTTCCTGTATAAATAGAGCTGACATTTTGTTGCCTTCTATTCTGAGGAAATCTCTCCCTCCTGTTAAATAATATTTTACGTTTAATTTTTAATAGCTCAAGAGCAATGCTGGCATATTCATAGTTGTTGGAAAATGTGTAAATGTAGTTGAGCAAGAACTAGGAAATGAGGATAGAATGTGACATTATTATTTTCATGCTTTCCACTTTGTTATTCTGCTTCAGTGGCTAGTTCAATCATCAACATTTTAACATTATCTGGAGATGTTCTTTGTCTTGCACATGCCATTGAATATCGTTTTACCTCTGTAATATTGCTATTTCCACGGGTTGTCTTAGATTTGAGAGTTAGAAGGATCGGGATAGAAATGATGCCTGTCATTGACACTGTTGCAGGCTCTCTGCCGCACAAGGGCATGTCATGACAGCTAATCTTCAAACAGCAGAAACCAGCTATCTTTGAAACATAAAAAATGTAGATTGGTTTTTTAAAATGAAAGTTTGAAATCAAAAAACAACTGACTCATTCATCCAGTCCACCATAAAATAGACTAATTCATACCCTAGTCTTCCATGCAGAATATAGCTAAGATGAAACAGGTAGGCCTGAAGCTTCTAAAATAACTGAGTTAATGCAAACACTAGGCAGACCTTATTTTCCAGTCACATATGAATGTAATTTATGAAAGAATACCATAACTTGAGTTTCATCACCTAAGCATTTGGGTTTGGAGTCATCCTCCAAACTTTGATATTGAATTAACAGACATTCTTATTTTTAATAATGATATTTTGATCCTTAAGACCATCTTTACATACTTTACATTTTAATTCTGATTTCTTAATCTCTTGAACTGAAAAAGGAGGTTTTTTGAAATAATATTTTTCTTTAAGAAAAATAGTAATTTTTGTTGGCTTCATAATGAACTTTCAATACTACACTGCAGGAGACCTAAATGAAGGAAATAATAGAAAACTGAGTTACTCTATAAAGAAGTGTCTGCCTTGAATATACAAGGAGCAACTGTTGAAAAATTCAATTTCCAAGAGAAAATGGAAAGTGATCAGAAGATTGTGGATTATATGATGATCTCTGGGTAATATGCAACAATCACAAATCTGTGAGAGCAAGTAAGACAGTTTGCAAGCTAAAGCTGTGAATTAATAATTCTGCATTTAGTGGCGTAATTGCAATGACTGAAGAAGAGGATAACATTTTGTGTTTATTTAACAAAAGACTTGCAATCTGATAAACATAAGTGATTCTTCTGAAAGAATGGGTATAGCAGAACGCATACAATGGCTAAATTACATCTCTGGTAAGAGATAGTACGTAGAGTAGCAAAGTGCATCTACAGAAAAAATTATCTGATGCCTTTTATCAGATGGATGATAAGCATAAATAGAGAGGGTCAATTGCACATGGTAAAATAATACATATGTAATACAAATATCAGGTTATTGAATGCATGTCACCAATTTTATGTATTAAGTTATGCAAAATTCATCATAATTCAAGTGTAGCTATTGAGAGAGAACCCTAATAGCCATGTCAGTTATCCTGATGATCACCTCTCTTCCTTGTTAAAAATATTTGTGTGGCTTTTAGTTTTAACTAGCCTAGTTCTAGGTCCCAACTATTGCATTTAACAGAAGGGGGAGAGGCAGAAATCCTTCCCAGTCTTCCCTGCAAAAGTCACTGTGATATGATTACTCTAAAGGAGTATTCTTACTGAACCAGTAGTATAGAATGCACTATGTCAGTGGCACATGAAGATGGGAGAATTTTGACCTGCAAAGTAGTATGCTCTGAAATATGGTCATATGTATAATAAACCATGGATAGATGCCAGAACATACATGATTGCTGTGAAGATAGGTGGAATCCTGTAATAACAGAATTGCCTTGTTATTTAGTGTGGAGCCATTTCTGTGGATTCCTAATCTGGGTACCAGGAAGCAGACTGAATATAGATGTTTAATTCCTAATGGAGTTAAATACTCTGTGAGAGATGGACAGTCACTTATATATCTTTTGGCATTCATTAAAGCCTTTAGAAAACAAGAGGAAGCCAGGAGAAACTACTGATGGTCACAGCTGTGCTGCATATTGTATACGTGTGTGAAGCTTCCATGGGAAAGATGCAAATCTGCATGTTGAATAATTATGATGAAAAATGTCTGTATATAAATCCCTATTAATTCACAAGGAGGTCAATTGCAATAAATATGTGTGATGTTTCCTCAGAAAAGATCATCAAATATGATTCTACAAAAACAGTAATTAAAATTAAAGAAAGCTTATAGAAATCCCTGCTCCTCAAAAAGAAAAAAAAAAAAAAAAGAAACAAAATGACAGCTGTATGTCTGCTTTTTACTCAAATCTACAAAAGTTGTTTACATTATTAGAGTTCCTTTTAGGTACAAATGAGTTTTAGGAAGGCTTCCTGTAGTATTTCCCTTTTTCAAGGTATTGATTGCTGTCTAGAAAAGCAACAGTTCAGACTTAAGGACTCTGTTACTGCAGAAAGAACACCAGTAGTTTATATATCCAGGTCTCTTATATTCTCAGAAAAAGACTGTGAAGTGTGTAAAAGAAATATATTCTGTTGTAGTCAACCATGTATGTTTATTGACATATTCATGGGAGCTGAGTAGCAATGGAGTCTCCAGAAACAGCAATTGAAAACACTTTCCTGATGGCACCATTGGGACAATTAATTATTCAGTTTCACATGGAGAAATACGTTAGTGTAGCTAAATGCAGACAGGAGAGAACTCTACACTTACAACAAAGTGTTTCTCATTTCAAGCACATATTCATGTGCCTAGGTCTAGTTCACCTTTGTCAACAAATACACAGTTTCCAGAACCACTGACTGGTCAAAATAGGTATGTTATTGACAGAAGCAAAAAACAAGGTGTTTGGTAATATACAAACCTTTTCTTCCACAGCTCTGTGTATGTGCATGTGTCTGTGTAATTTTCAAAGATGAGAAGCTTTCATGTCACTCGTGGAAAGCATTTGGATTTGGAAAGAGATAAGTAACTGAGACATGTTTGGTTGGGTTTTTTTTAATTTCATAGTAATGCATAAATGTGATGATCTGTATTCCAGTATAAATATTAAAGTCAATACCTTGAGTAGTCAGAAGGAGGTAAAAGCATGTATACAACATTCTGATGGCTAAAATGTCATCATGTGATCTTAAAAGAAAAACTAAGGTATGAAGATTTTACCTACACAGGAGAGTCAGTATACAAATACTTTGGCTTAAAAACTGTTGATTACTAAAAATTCAAGAAGTTACAGTATGTGGCACTCTGCAAAATTCAAAACTGAATTCAGTTCCATTTCCTGAACACGATAGATTCTGCATAGAGTATATTCACACCCAGAGAGGTTACTATCAAGAATACTATTACTAGTAATAGTAGCAGTAACTAATGGTTACTAATACTAGCCTATTACCAGAATCATAAATATTATACTTACAGACCCATTGACTGCAAAAAATAATCTGCTCAACAATAAAAGAAACAGCTCCTGCAACTTTCTACCCACAGTTCTGCAATCAGGCAAGGCCAGCCATTAATTTACATAGGTTATTATCTGTTGTTCAGAGAAAATTCACATAACCATAATGTCTTTCCATGCAGAATAGAAACACAGATAAACAGCCATCAGGAATTAAGAGAGTGAAAAAAAATGCTTTTTCATTGGATATTGATACCCTGTCATTGATTCCAAAACTGACTGTGGAGTGTTTTACGTTTTCTTGCAGTTTTTATGCTTTTCTCTCACTTGATAGTGTTTCTCCTACATAAGCAATCCTATTTCAGTATTACTCAGTTTAGCCTAATATAGAATCATAGAATCGTTAATATGATCTGCTCTCGAAAAGCATTTAGTTTCCTCTTTCGATGCAAAACTAAAAAGATCATGAACCTAAACTTCCACTGTTACCACAGTAGTTGAATGAAATTTGTTTTATTTTTAACATTTTGAATCACAGATGAGTTGAGTTGTAAGTCACTGTCAACAAAGATTTTCCCAGGAATCTTTGAGGAATTAGATGTTCTACCATTCTTCATTAAAGATCAGGAATTTTGACTTTTTAAAAACTCTAACTCAAATTATATAAAGAAAAATCAAGGCTATTTAGCATTGTTTAGCTAGTTTTGGCAATAGGAAAATAAGTCACTTAGTATGCGCTGCCTTGTTGTACTATTGTGCTGGCACCAATTTGTTTGTTTACTGATTGAAGCTAATTTAGCCAGTTTATAACATGTCAGAATTTTTCCAGAGGTTATAGAATACATGCTTTTTGGAGGCTTGCACAACCACTGATAATTAGAACATTAGCCCTTGGGTTGTTTCCTTTCTGTTTTTCCAAAAGGAATAAAAAAACCACCTGGATGTATTAAAACACCTGGGTAATTTATATGGAACACACACAACATACGCATACACTTTCTTCTCGAAAACAGTAGAGCTTCTGTTTCCATGCTGGCAAGGGAATGATTGATATACCTAACAACTGATGAAGTAAAGCCACTAGCTGTTGATAATATTGCAATAAGTTTGTGTCTGTCATTATACAAATTAAGGGCCTGATTCCTATGTGTATTCTTCATTTACACTCTACAGAGACAGAAAATGACATCTTAAATTGACTTTGCTTGTACTTCTGTTAACAAAGGGTGCAGTAGTGCATCTAAAACTAACTCTTTTGGCTTTGCTGCCAAATATTTTAACAGAAAAATTCTGTCCATGTAAATGAATAGCATTTATGATAATTATTAAATAATACGCAATCTTTTTTCTGCCTCAGAAGGGATTCCCATTTTTGAAAGGAAATGATAGAACTTTTTGATGTGAAAAGACTTGTCACCCTCATATTTCTGAAGTAAATTCAGACAGCAACCAAAAATGTCCTAATTGTCATACGTGCCTTTTGGGGAAAGAATTTCTTGATAATTCACTGGAATTTTAAATGACTGATTTATTGGAAAGTAAAAATACAACATTTATTTGGCAATTACTCACAACAAAATGATTGGTTTAATAATAGTTTGCAAATCAGCCAGTACAAAGTACAGTCATTCCTACTAGGAAATGAATGGGAAAGATTTTAGGACAAGAAAAGTGTGAAATTTTCTTTGATTTGGTTAAAAGGTATAGTCTGTTCACATTATTCTCAGTAAATTAACTGGGACTGCTCACAGATGCAAAAGAGAGACACTGGACCCACAGTATAAATTAATCTTTTTTTTTTTCCTTTTTTTTTTTGGGTGGGGGGTGTAGGGAGGGAAAGAGAGTTTCTACATCCAATGTAAAAAGAACACTGAATGGAAAACTTAAAATGTTTCAAAGCATCAACAAAAACCTGGGCTGAGGACAAAACAAAATTACTTATCTCACTCTTTCTTTTCCAACAAAGACCTAAGGCAAACATGCTAAATGTTTTTTGCCTTGTCACCTTTCCTAAAAGAAATAAAAATTTAAATTACAAAAAAGAAAAATTCTTAATATGTATTATTCATAGGTGATTTATGCCTAATAATTAAAAAAAAGAGCAATTGTTTCATCATTCTTTTCTACAGGATCAAACAACATATAGTATGGCTTTTGTATATCCAAGCTGTAAAGTACATACAGGTAGCAATGGGAAACTTGTCATATGCAAATGAGCTATTACAGGCAGCTTTTAGTGTTTATATGAAATAAAATCATAGTCTTTACCTGTGCAAAATCACAATTTACCAAGAATTTTGCTGCAGGATTTTGCTGCTCATCAAACTATGCACGTTGAGGAAAGAAAAAAAAATAAAAGAACACCACCCCAAAATAGGCAAGATTAAAACCTAAACATCTTTATTCCAAAAAATGGAAAATTTGTCTGAGCTGAACCATGCAGTGTACAGCTTTGGCTAAATCACAGTTTTTCAGAACAAAGGCTTTGACAAGGCAATGTACATAACTGCTGCTGGTGCTCAGCCATTGTCCAGCCTGCCCACACCACCTTGCAAACCCCAGCATCTTGAACACAAAATCAACACTTTGCATTGATCATCGACATGGGGTTTATTTACTTATTTAAATGTTGGTAAAACTTCGTGATAGAGTTCCCTTATCCTTTGCCAAACCTGGGCTGCACTGAGGCCTCTTCTCTGCAGGGCTCCATCCCTGTGCCCATTCCTTGAGGGCCTGCAAGACACATGTCAGAGATTACCACAGCAGCCTGTGAATCATAGATTCACAGACTGGTTTGGGCTGGAAAGGACTCCAAGATCATCCAGTTCCAGCCACCTGCCACAGGCAGGGACACCTTCCACTAGACCAGGTTGCTCCAAGCCCTGTCCAATGTGGCCTTGAACACTGCCAGGGATGGGGCAGCCACAACTTCCTTGGGCAGCCTTTTCCTGCACTTCAAATGGCTCAGCTCTGGCTGCCCCTTTGCTGCCCTGAAGGCTCTTATCCTTCTGCCTGCTGCTTTTAAGTCACAGAGTCAAAAGCTTAAGTGGACTCAGGGTGGGGAGGCACTTTGGGCTGCTGGGGTAGGAAGGGAGGGCAGGAAGAGAAAGCCAGTGGTGCAGCACGCACTGCCTGCCTGGGAGCGAAGGGCTGCAGGCAGCCCAGGCTGCTCATCATCACCCCTGACACAGCCCACAGCTCCATATCAAAGCAGATAACAAGAACTTCAGTGTAAAACTGCCTGACTTTTATTTCTGCCTTTCCAAGCTATTGGCTCCTTCACTAATAATTGGGATTTATTACTGGGCCCATCTGCTGCCTCTCTAAGGTCAAAAGGTAAACCACAGCCATCGCTGATGTCACCATCGAGGTAGCTAGTAGCAAATGGACCCTGACAAGTGTACTTTTAAAAGAATATTGTGGCAAGAGCACTTTGAGCATGAAAGTCAAGCTGATAAAGAAAATAAAGTCCAAAATACTACAAAGATGTCAGCTTTTAACCCATTAATCCAAGTGATGGAGTCCAGCTGTCAGTCTTATATCCGAGCAGCAGTCAGAAAGAAGAATGAGCTCCTATGCCCAGTGAAATGTAATCGGGTCAATCTCTCTGCAAAGAAATTCCTAGTGCATTGCATTTTACTGTATTCTTAGTGTGGGCTTCTCAAAGACACCAAGAAGTAGGAACAGAAAGAGAATGAAGTCCTTGCCGCAGCATTCACCATTTCTTCTTGACATAACAACGGTTCATGAAGAGCCATCAGTCTGGCTTTGTTTCTCAGCTTTTCATTTTCACTCACCAAGACCTGGCTCTGAGGCAATTATTTCTGTAGCTAACGCCACATTTTCTGAGTGCAAGGTATAACCTCTGTCCCTTGCAACTGCAGCCCTTCTGATTTCTGATGCTGTGCTAATAAGGATCATGGTTTTCCTTCTGCACTGCTCTGTGTTCTTATTCAAGGTGATGTAAAGGGACCGCAGCTAAGGTTAAACTCTCCAGATAATTTTGTTGGTATGTTTTATCAGTTTCTGGGCAGGAAACTCCTTTTCGACTACATTTCCAGCTGAGAATAGAAAGTGAAAAGGGCAGAAAGACTGATGCAAGATAGAGCCATTCTTTTTCCAGTGGAGATGGAGGATTTACCTCACAGTTTGAGAACAAATTAGAAACTGACAATGTGTCAACAAAGAATTACTTGCTTTGTCTCAGCTAATGTTTCAGAGAGGTTATCTATATCCATGCAGCAACACCGCAAACAAGCAGCAGGTTGCTGACAACTGATGTAAATAGCTACAATTCCTTTACTCTCAGGGTCATACATTACCAGCGTCATTTTCTTCTTTCCATATCAAGCAGTTGGTGGAGATAGTGATTTGCAGCACATATATACAAACGAATTCCCACTTGTCAGAGATGTAAAGCAGATATTTTTTCTGATTTCAGGTGCCATCAGAAAGTACTCATGGTCTGCAAAGACTCTGGTAATTTATTTTTACCTTCTGAGGGAAGGATGGGGAGTGACAATGCAAGACATGGGTAGGCAGAAGTTTGTTTAGATTAAACTTTCATCTGTTTTGCTTTTTCACCCTGCACATAAGGACACAGCATGATCAAAACTTACATTTCTTTCCAGGCAACAAGCAACAGGAACGTACGCGGGCATTGTGTCTGCATGCGATTAGTGACAAGTCTTTCTTATGCTTTCTTTTATATGTAAGGTGACAATGACCACAATTTAAATTAAGATTCTTTCTTGCATGGATGCCACGTGCTTTCCTTCAATGTTTATACCCCTTTGAGTGTTTTCTTCTAATGCCACTGCTAAAACTCCAGGGCTGATCAGTTAAATCCAGATTTGCCCCCAGACAAAACTCTCTTTATGCACCTAACACCCCTACCCTAACACTTGCAGACAAGTATATTCCATACCAGACTCTTCCAGTTTTAAAGACCAATTAGCCACAGACACATCCATGATGACACTCTGGAGTGGGCTATTTTCAGAGGAGAAAGCGTGGGCTCCAATTTCAGACCATACACCATATCATAACAGAGCAACCTGTGAGGGAAACACTGAGGCTTGGAGACTTCCCTCCAGCAGTCCTGCTTGTTGTACCAGGATAGCTGAAGCAGTGGTATTTGGGCCTGCCCATTGTGTAGTCCAGCACATGCCTGCACAGCTCATCTTTCCTTCTAACTCTTCCTCATACTGCTAATTCCTCCAAGACGTCTTTTTTTGCATCACCTTAGCACAGCTGGCAGTATTTGGGAAGTGACTAGAAGTCCTTAGCAGTCCACTGTCATTTCATTGCTGCTCTGAATAAGTTTTTGCTTGTAAGGTTCAAATCACAAAAGCCATCTGCATCTGAGGTGGTTTGTTCAGGAATGCACATAAAAATGTGTTACATACAGGTAGGCTGCTGGACTGAAGTTAAGTGGTATAATTTGGGGGAATTTTGAAGCACTCACTTTAAATGTTTGTTCTTCCACAGTGTATAAATCTGCTCCCACACAATATGTATCTAAATTACTGAGAATGAAGTTGTCCCCAGAAAAGTGAGAGTTTTACATGTGGAGTCTACTTTGAGCCATCAAAATGTGAAAAGTTAAAAGTCCTGCTTTCATGACACAGCCTCACCTTTGGAGCTGTCTGAACACCTGGGTTGTTTTCCAATGTATTTGATTCTCTAGAATAAAAGTGGTCTGCAAAGAAGGCTTAAGAGCAAATAAACAGAATGAAAGTCTAGTCACAGTGGTCAGATTGTCAGTCATGGAGGTTACATCTGTCTCTCTCTGTGCAAAGAACGGGTATGGCAGGAGCAGACAGAGGGCAAATTTACCCCCTGGTACCTCACCAATCTACCTGCTCTCAGAAAGAAGTAACTGCCTCTAGAGATGATGGGATATTTCAGTCTCTGTTTGTTCCTTGGCCTCTGCTGAGGTTAAAACTGTGCCAGCTGCTGATAACATTAATGATGTTTTCTGGTATGGGAACCTATTCACCAGAGATCATAATGGCAGTATCAGTGTTTACTACAAGTCCTTCGCAGTTATCAGATATTAATGACCTTTAGTCTGTATTGACCTCACAGGCCAGACTAAAGCCAGGAATAAAGATAGAGAGAGAAAGAAGAGTGATGTCTGCTTTATTTCAATAATACAGAAACTGAGATGTGACAGATTTGAAAAGGAATCCTGTAAATCCTGTAAATTTACCTCTCTGAGGTAATTAAGGGAAAAGCCATTCAATTGTTTTAAAATAGAGGGGAAAAAATAAAACCACACACAAAAATACTATGCAATAGATGAACACATGTGCCTTGGGAGGAACACAATTTAGACTCAGAAGCATCATTGTACTTCTCACAATTACATTTGTTCACCTGCTTCTTAAGTGTACGCTTGTGGCTTGTTAACAAAATGGAATTGTTTGCTATACACAGGCTCCTAGGTGCAAAGTTAGACCTAGCCTTGTATTTTTGGCCTCCTGTTGTACCGCATGGCAGGTTTTTGAGTTTTCTTCCAGTTTTTAATGTGTCTTCTTTGTGTTCTTTGTAATTATAAAAGTAGAATCTCTTAAGTCTTTTGTCCTTCAAACCAACATGGCAAAAATACCGATTCAGGTAATGAGGCACAGGTGTGCCTTGTAGGCACTCCATAAAGAACTCTTTACTGGGGAATCAGACCAAAGTTACTCAGTACATTTCTGTAATTGTGCCACATTAGACAAATTCACTATATTAAATAGCCCACATGCTCACACTTCTACCTGAGAAGGGTGACACTAGGTTGTACGCTTGGGTTGTAATAAATAAGGGGAAAGAAAAAACAATCAGTTTAAGCAGACTTGCGAAACAGAACTTTCGTGCTTTTTCACTCTCTTATCTAATCATGACTCTTAATTTCTACATTTTACTTTGAAGGGAAAAAAAACCCAAAACTGGTGATAAAAGTTTCCACTAATGTCATTCAGGTCAATGAGCAATTGGTGTCATTTTTTTCATTCTTTTGTCCTTCTCCTATCCTTTCTTTTTATACCAATGGTATTAATGTGCTTGAGACACTCTGCTCCAGCTCCAGACAGTCATTTTTCAAATAACTCCTTTGTGTATCAGAAACATGATCTGTAATTTTTTTGATTAAACGGTCTGATTGCCCCTCAATGCATTTGTAGCTTCATCCCAAGCATTGTGAGACACTACACCATTTTGATGAAATCCTCCGAAGACATTACTGAATGTTTACTGCCTAAAATAACATAATTGTTTTCCTTTCTCTGTGATTCCCCCCCCCCCCCCCCTTTAAACTCTATTTGTTTCTCTGACTGAATAAATGTTTCAGTCCCTCACTTTTTAACTTTTTACTGCCCTGTGGTCATTTGTTTCTAGTCATTTAGAGGGGGCATTTTTTTTTTTTTGGTTAGCAGTTGGTTTACACAATTTAAGCATTATGAGACTCTTCCTTTTTTATTTCCATCATGAAAGCATCTTCATGGACCTAAGCCTACCTGTCAAAGTGCAAGAGATTTGTCATTCAAACTGGAGATTACTGTCCATAAGGTTGCTTAAAAAATATAAATAAAGAGTTCTCTATGTATCAAAGCTCTTCAACAAGAGGCTTCTTCTCACAGAACAGTTCTTAAAAGGCTAATAATTTTCCGTGTCTGTCATAAAATTGACCACTCAATTGTGATGAATTTCTTTAACCCAGAGACTGCAGGTCCAGTTGTATCATTTGTAGAGACTGTTTAATTAAGACCGCATAAATTTTTGCTCCAAAACAATACACTAGTGTGAAGCCCTTGGGCAGCAGAACTGTAGAGCAATGGAATATTGTAAGTAAAAGTGGAAAGCAGTGATTTGTGAAATATGATAAGAACCATTTTATCCCCCTACATGTTTCAATTCAGTCAGCTGCTCTTGTATCAGACTGTGATAGGACTACTCCTTTTTTGTATGAAGTCACTGACTCCCTATTCTCTCACCACAACCCTCTTCTCACCTCTTTCTCTCACTTCTTTGAATCTGGCTAGCTAATCACAATGCTTATGAAAGCAACACCTTTGAGGAAAGCATATAATTGCTGATTATACTATTTATTTCCTTTTAATGTGTTAATAAAAACGTAATTACATTTCATTTGTTTTTAGAGTTATAATTGATTTGTAGGAAAAGAATTGCCTGCTGGAACCAAAACTCAGAGATTAAATCAAAAAGAAAAACAATAAAGTTGCTATTTTTTTTTTAAAGATAGAAGACTTCACTATTAAAAAAATCAATTAACAGGTTTTTTGAAATAATTATTTTGAAACCGAAATGACCATAACTTCATCTAAAAGATATTGTTCCAATAAATGATCAGGTACTGGAGGATTATATCCATGTCAGGATTAGTTATATTAAAATGAATGTCAGGAATATGTTTGAAACCCTTTGTTATTGCTGCTAAATCTAAAGTCAGTTGAGATCATATTTGTTGTATTGCCAGCCTCTACCTTCTCTCAAATTTTCTTGCACTTCTAAAATGAAAATACTGTAAGAAACATCAAATCACATGAAAAAGCCCAGCAACTTTCTGAGGACAGCATCTGCTGATTTTGTATTTGGTTACCCTTACTAGCTTGCATACAGCTGGTGATAAGATTATTCAGTTAAAAATATATCAGTTGTAAAATTTGCCTTCACTGGTGTCAAAAGCAAAACTACATTAACTGAGACTGGGTTATCTGTGTTCTTTTTATCAATATGATAGCTTTTGTTTAATAGCTTTTATCACCTTCATTAACTTCAACTGAGCCATGTCTAATTGACACCAGTGTAAGTGTGGATAAGAAGAGATCCCAAGAACATTTTTCTGGAATCACATGAGTAGTCTCAGGTTGATGGGAGTTTTTCTTCATCTTGTTGATAACCTGTTTTTCTAATAGCTCTTAACTGTTATCAGCATCTTAATAGCAATAGGTAGCATCCCTTGTGCTGCCACAAACTATTTTAACAGTCTTACTTTACTTTACTTTAGTCCCTGTACTATGAAGTGATTTCGAAAATGCTTGTGTCTGCTACAGAGATGATGTCTTATGATGCCATTCATTGTGGTATGCAAGCACAGCCTACTTACACTTGAAAAAGTTGGTGATCCTGCATGTTGGAAGTAGCTTGCCTGTAGGTAGTTTTGCTCATTTTAATGCAGTATTCAGTGATGGCTACTAAGGGCTGATTGGTTCCTTAGAAACAAGAGCTCTTTCTATGAACACTGACTCTCAATGCAATAATTTAGGCTGAAGAACCCAGGATCTAGAAGACTCCTCAATTTTTTATTTTTTTTACAGCATTACAGAATCATTTCTATGAACCAAGTTTTGAAGCCATCTCTCACTTTAACATAAACTAGTCTCCTATGAAAGGAGGTATTAGTAGGTATATGAAACCAAGTGTCATTAATGGAATACATTCAAATATTAGTTTCATTGAGAAATCTGCCCAAACTTAACATCTGTGCTTTAATTCATGAGTGAAGTACAGAAACTGCAAATCTCCTTCCTCCAGAAGATTTTTTTAAACCAATTGATTTAAAGCAAACTCAAAGAATACATAGCATTTTCTCAAGGACAATAAAGAACTATAAATTAAGGGGTATATATGCCTACTGCATATTTCATGGTTTTATGTGTCTGTCTTTCTGTCCAGCATTGGTGTAGAAAATGCAGACACATGAGTGAGTGAGCTTGAGAGTGGCACTTTTTGACAGAGTTACACGTTATGAATGGAGTCAATCAAGTGGGGAGTGAAAAATTCATTTTCTGACAGGGGTGTCAGCAGAATCATCAGGCGTTGATGACAACAAATCCATATCTGGATAAAAAACTGACAGGGTGGAAAACAAGAGACTGTAATACTGATCCCTTCTTTTCAGCTGTCCAGAACATAATTTCACAGCAATTATTGCCCCAGCTGGTTTTACTAACTGCAGGCTTTAGATGCTGGTCTTGTTACAGGGCATGATGTACAAGATATTAAACAAAAGTGGAGAAAAATGCTGGGTCATGAAAAGGAAATATTATTTCTTCCACTGTAAACTTTGAGGAGGGTGAGGTCAACACAGGAGGACTGCTGTAGACTTTAGAAGAATCTGAAGAATGATACTGACCTATTCTGAGGTTAACTCAATAGAACCTATAGGTTAGTAAATCCTTTCTCTTTTTGATAGGTAAGGGATCTCTGATTTACATAGCTGTTATGCTTCGGTTTATTCAAGTGAGCCATAAAAACAAGGCTAAGTTTACAACAAAGGGATAAAGGGATGAAGATGTTTTAAAGCAGCAACTTTTTTTGTTTGTTGTTCACATGTTAAGTGCACTCTGTGGACTAGAGTGACGAGGGTCCCATTTCCAACACAGCATGGAGTGGGTGATCTCGTCAACTGTAAAATGAAGCCATAAGAGCACAGCATGAAAATGTATTAGCAACAGTTAGATAAGGGAGACCTCAGCAAGGCGTACACACTTTCAATTGGTGAAATAATGCTTGTACAAATTGTTTTTGGTACATTAAGTACCTTTCACAGCCAAAATTAAAAAAAGAAGAAAAAAGTAGACAAAAATAAATAAATAAATAGAGACACAGAATTGCACATACAAAAGCCAGAACCAGGGTTTGTTTTTTTTTCTTTTTCCTCTCACAAAGTAATTTCATGCAGATCTTTTTATTGAAATTGTTTCCCAAGTTGACAGATCTTGTGTACAATGATAAATGACAAACTGCTATGCAGCTGTCAGCCTGTGCTCAGGGAAATTGCACAAAACCTCCCCAATAATAATAATAAATATGCGTTTCTCCAAACAGAAGGTATTTTAAGCTAGTAAGCACAGTGGTGTAGTAAAGTAGCATTAAACAGCAGTGAGGTGAGGCTGAGAAAAGATTTATATATTTGTACTAATCTACCAGCTCTTACTGGCTATGACATGCTGACAAGGAAACAAGGGTTATGAAAAATGATCTGACACTGTGGTGCTCAATCTGTGAATTTCAAAGTGCAGAATAGTCTGTGGCTTGCCAGGATTGTATGCCTGAGTTATTTCAATGATTGTTACAGAAAAACTAGGACTGTGATAGCAAACTGTAAATGTACTAGTACCATAAGGAAGCCAGTTAAGTAAAGTGGCATGGATGACTGTAGCATATCTTTTTGGAAACTTATAGAATTTGAAACAGAAGATTAAAGGTGCTCAGTCAATTTAAAACATATTTAAAAAGCAGCCCAAAGCATGGCCACATATAATTGCCAAAAGAATGCTGGGAACACGTGGTACACAAGTCATGTGCCAGATCATAGAATCATAGAATCATTGAATAGTTAGGGTTGGAAAGGACCTTAAGATCATCTAATTCCAACCCCTCTGCCATAGGCAAGAACACCTCACACTAAACCATGTCAACCGAGGCTCTGTCCAACCTGGTCTTGAACACTGCCAGCGATGGAGCATTCACAGCTTCCCTGGGCAACCCATTCCAGTGCCTCACCACCCTAACAGGAAAGAACTTCTTCCTTTATATTTAACTTGAACTTCCCCTGTTTAAGCTCCAGTGCCCTGATCATCCTCGTGGCCCTTCTCTGGACTTGTTCCAACAGTTCCATGTCCTTTTTATGTTGAGGACACCAGAACTGCACACAGGACTCCAAGTGGGGTCTCACGAGAGCAGAGTAGAGGAGTAGTATCGCCTCCTTCTACGTACTGGTCAAAGATCCTAAAACAGGTTGAACACTTGTAGTTAAGAAGGCTTCTAGACTAACATAAATTGGGTGTTAAGTTATGAATGTACTGTCCATATGTTTTCAAGTGGGCCTCAAGTATTTGAACCTCAGTTCAGTGCTTAACTGAATAAAACAAAGAGTATGATTTATAAAACACAACACTGCTGTCTCATATGTTTTTGAGGAAGTGCTGACAGTCTCTGCTGTGGAATGTTATTTATTCAGTATAGAAGACAAATTTTGATAGTTTTAATTTGCTTTTCTACTGGCAGAGTTGAGTACCTGAAAATTCTTTTGAGTTTCATTGTTCTTTTTCTTCTGTAGGAATTAAAAATATTTCTTGGCATCAGGTACTGATAAGAAATCAGATATATTTTAACATCAATGTTAAACTCAGCTAAGACATTGTTCAAGTTTGGCATAGTAAATGTAAAGATGTAACACATACATCATTTGCAAGTATGGCTACAGGTTTCAAAGAGTCAGGGTAAGAAAGTCTCAAGGACTGGTTAAATTTTGCAGTTGTATTAATTCTCCACAGTGCTTTACTGCAGAATGGAACTCCTTTCATTTCCTCAAGTTTCAAAAATAAATTTAATTTTCAGTGACTTTTCTGACAAATTGTACCTTGTTAATTAACAAATGAGTGCAAAAGTGTACATCTAGTACAACAGGCTGTTGATCAAAAAGGAGCAGAACCAATAATTTAATTGGAAAAAATTTAAAAATCTTTTAACAAAAACTGGTTTACACCAACGCCAGCCTCACGTTTTCTCCTAATAATTTATTCTTTGGGTTTTTTTAAAGATTCTGTGGTGATCTGCTGATTCATGTTTTGTCTCAGAGAGAATAAATGTCTTGGCAACAAAAAGTCATTGTCTTTGTGAGGTAAAATGTCCAGCATCTGCTTAGCCATTGTGGCCTCAGCCGTGTATATGAGAATAACATTTTAGTACACATACCAATTAAATAAATTAAATCTTAGATTAGGAAAAAAGAAAAATGAAAGGGAAGGGAAAGGAAAGGACAGGAAAATGGATTACATAAATACGGGAAAACAGAAATGCAATGCATTGCTATTGTAGATAATCCAGTTATTACAGACATGAGCTGTGGTTGGCATTCTTATCACTAGAGAATTGAAATAAATGGCTAAATTAGCTTCCTAGAGTCAGTCATCTTTGTTAACAATGTGTGAAACCACATGCTAATGTATAATTTGCATACATCAAAATTACAAATGAAAGCTTCACAAACATTGAATTTCTCTTTTTCTTATTTACTTGACTGATAATTTTCAATAAATTTGGAAGGGTCATACACCTTCATATTTTAGGGTCTGCAGGAACTTTAATGATCTGTTTGCTTCTATGGCTTTTTTTCCATTAGCCTTGAGCATCCCTGATCTCCGATTGCAATGGCATACTGTAATGGGATACAAAGACAGACAAATATTCATCTATAAACTCACATGAGATCTATCTTTCAGTCAGAATGAGATGTTTCCTTACTGTCACTCTTTTACTGGGTAACCATTTTCCTTCTTGAACTAATGTGGAGAAGGTGTAATGTTTACCTCCTCCCTTTATTTTAATCATTGTTTCTCAATGCAACCATTTTCTAAACCAAAGACCACAGTCTAATGGAAAGCAGCTCCATAATCCTGAAGTGTGGTTTAGCAACATAGAATTTAGTATCATTTGGACCAGAGCTTTCAGTGAAATTCTGCTGTTTTAAAGAATGCCGAATTCTATTTCCTGGAAAAATTCACTTGAAATGTATAACGACAAGGAATTAACTTGTATTCATTCTCAAGCATAGGATGGGGCTGAGGGAGAAAAAAGAAATTAGTTGACTTTCTTTTAATAGTTCATTCCAAAAGTTATCTCCATTATGGAGAATGAGAATTTTTCCTAAGTCCTTCACCATGACAAAATCTTTGAAACTGGTGTAAAAGACAATGTCCATCTATTCTTTCAGAGGATTAAACTCTCCTTCCTTGCAGTATAAAAAGCACTGCTGATGGCCTTATTCCACTGACTATACAATAAAGCCTACCTTTATGTCAACTAGACCATTTGAGGTAGTCTGTCATTAAGAAATTCAAAGAGGTGTTAGTCCTAATTTTAACAATCCACTACAATGAGGTAACTGCACAGATTTGTTATTTTTTATTCCAATCTCCCATTTTCCACTTTCTTCTTATCTCTTCTAACTAAAGCCCTGGAACAAGAGGGAAAAGAGGAGTATTAGTGACTCCCCACAAATGTAGTACTCCCACTTTTAATTCTAAAGGAACAACCCCCTTGAGACCAAGTCCATCACTTCTTGCTACATCATGTCCAAGTCTCTAGTGCCTGCATCAGTGATAGCCCCACAGGCAGGGTCTTCTGCATGACTGTGTGATGCTGAAATAGCAGCATTTGACAAATTTAAAACTTGCTGTTTGCGCAGTCACTAAAAACTGCACCATTAGCCGGTTTTTCAGATTGCATGAGTGCAGATCATTAAGTGTTATTACAGTATTAATTATTAGAAATGTCCTGTACTAGCCAAATTAAATTGGGATAGTCAATGACCTGCAAGTTCCCAATACCACGGATAATTTAACAAGATATCTACCACACTGTGCAAGGTATCTTCACATGTCAGTCACGTTATTTCATGCTAAATATCAATTTAAGATTTTTCTCTGAAAGTTTGGAGAACTTGCATATATTCAGTATAACGGTTATGTGGTCTAAGCAAATAAAAAAAAAGACACTTGTGTAAGGATTACATCCTCTGATAGGTGAGAGTTAAAAATCTATAAACAATCTGATGCCCTCATACAGCATTGTATTTAGTTTTAATTAATGCTTTACACTGTTGTGTACACCCTGACTATTGTCATGGTTTTAAGTGATTTCTGTGGCTAATAACTTTGAAATGAAAAAAAAATAAAACGTTATTTTACTTGCTATTGACTATCTATGAGAGGAACAATTACTGGATACTTTCCATTGTCAAGTGTAGAATGTTTTTCAAAATTGCAATACCTCCAGCAAGGCAGACCTTAGGTCTGTTGTTGACCTCCCTACATCCATCTGGCTGAAAGCAGTGTATTACTGCCTCTGTACTGTAGTTATGCCTGACAAATACTGTTTGGCAGTCTCAGATTCCAATCAAGCTGGGTTTGGTTAGCGGGACTTTCCTTTCATTGAATATAAATGTTTGTGTACAGTGACTGTCCAAGCACTGTGACACATTCAGCATGTTTTCAAGTTTTCAATTAAAGCTTGTCCTTATCCATTTGAAAGTGTTCTTGCTTGGAAATGAAGCTCTGAAACAAAGGGAAAAAAGCAGATATATGAAAAGAAATTAACAACTGTCATCAGCTAAACCTCTCCTAAACCAGGCTGGCAAGCTGATACAGTTCTGCTTTCTATTTCAGGTAATACACAGTCAAAGAGTTGACACAGAGGAACACGTACAATAAGAAATAAATAAATGAATGAATCCTGTTAGCTTTTTCCTCACTTTTTACCTATTAAGGGATACATAATTGTGCCTACAGTTACACAAAACTAAGTAGGGTTTTTAAATTTCCTTGGTTTAGATTTTGCTGCAGTTGTGTTTTGTTATCTATTACTATCAAGACTGAAACTGTATTTTGAAACTAGGTCTACCAGCATTAACAATCCTCATCTATAGCTCCTGTGGTACATTGCCGCTTCTACTGCCACAGTGCCTATGGTGCTACACACTGCCATTTTATTATAACTGTTGTCCAGACAGCCTAAAGAATTCCCAAGCAAATTTGCATTTTTAGAACTTTATATTATTTTCTAAAAGTGCTATCAGTTTCTTTGAAATAAAGGCAGAAAAGCTATTGTTCTCTCTGTTTGGTTACTTACTGGCAATGCAGGTTGATTCTGTGGCCTCAGAAGAAAAGACTGAAAGTAGGAAAGCGATGCGGATTGTGTGAAAGCCCTTTTTTTATGCAACCCCACCCACATATTCCATCTCTCTTGCCACTGCACTGACAGTTTTAGTATCTTGAGTTTGTCTCGAAGTTGTAATGTACTCTGGATGGTTGACACTGGAAATGGATCTTTAGCTTTGACATACTCTACCAGGACTATCAGCTGAGCTAGGGAAGTGTTGAAATGCCTGCTGAATGTCATATTGCAGCTATAGATCATGTATTCCTTCTCTTTCCTTGCACATCAAACACTTTTGGTGCATAAGTACATTTGTCGTTTTGTGATGTGTTAAAACATGAGACACCAGCTATCAAGGTTTTCACTAGCATTCATCCTATACTCGAGAACTTCAGAGACCAGTTCCAAATTTCATAGATTATTTCATTCCTTTTTCATCTTCTCCTTCAACAAAAGAAGGTTTTTAATATGATGGCATCTATAAATCTTTTAACTACAGTCATAAAACTTTGTGACAGGGTAGCTTTTCCATATCTGGTCAGATGTGCTTGATGACAACTTAGAGAGTGCAGCTGGACAGTTTTATTTAGCTGACAAACTCTAATTAGAGACACAGTGAACTTAAGGTGGCACATTCACTCAGGAAGAGAAAAGGACATGTTTATTTACTTCACCCACTTTGTTTCTCTTCCTTTGCATTGTTTCCATAAGAGATAAACTTACTAAGGATGTGAAAGGAAAAATAAACCAAAAGAACCCAACACTTATCTAACAACCTCCAGATATCAGCAGACATGGGGAAAAAATAGTTTTGTCAGTGTTGTTTTTAGATCCAGCCATATAAACTGCACAGACTGATCTTTACCACACCCAGAAACCAAACACTTAGCAGACAAATCAGCACATTGGCCTGAGGGATGTGCAGCCCCACCACTCTTTGTGGAATAGAGGAGTCAGAGATGTCCACTTCTGGGGAGAGGCAGCAGATAGTTTAGATGTTACATTATTTAGCTGTCCCTACAGGGCCCTTAATGAAGGAATCAGCAAAGTTCACAGAAACAGTGCATTTCCCAAGAAACCAGATTAATAAATCGAAGTTCTGTCTAATATGCAGTTTATTAGTTACCCTGGAACTTACTTTAAAAGCATGTGGCCAAATATGGCAGAGAAAATGGGTTTCATTTTGCCTACCCAGTAAATAATTAGAAAGGCTCCCACAGAGACCGTTCTCTCTAAATAATCTTACTTTTAAAACTGGCTGATATAAAGGCATTAATATAGTCTGATAAATTTAAGATAAATCCAGTAATTTTCATTCACTTAGCAACTATGAAAGAGTAGAGAAGCAACCTGAAGTGAACAAAGGGTCAAGCAGCAGGAAATTTATGCTATGAACACCAATTCACACCTGTTAACTACTGTGACTAGGCAGCAGACAACACCAAGCATATCATTTAAACGGACTTTTCACAACTAGGTGTGCCATTAATTCACTGATTTGGGTCATTGAATCTGTTCCCTAGCAATTCTCCCAATTAAGCAGCCGTGCTATTTATCAGGGTGCTTATTAAGTTGATTTGTGAGTGTGTTTGTATACCTTTATTTTAAACCTATATATACAATAAACAGCTGCTTCTAAAAAAAAAAGGTGTATTCCCACTAGTAAAAAATAAAGTCACACGAGTGTGTTAATAATACAGGGTAATAACCTCAGCAGATAAAATGAGAAAAAAAAAACCCAAAACAAAAAAAGAGCTATTAAGTACTAATAAATCATTGGGCATCAAGAGTATATAATGCAAAATTTATATAAATGCTTGACTACAAAATTATCTCCAATATTCCTTTTTTGTCATTATTTACCAAAACTCTGACTGTCTGTGAAGCTTAATTATGATCTGATTTTCAACAGTGTCAAATGCTGATTAAAATGGAGTTGAAAAAGGGCACAAATGAATGACTGCCTGCTGTGCATGGGGTTATGTTCAATCATTGAGGATGCTTATGAGAGATCAATGAACAGGAACTCATTATATCCTGGCCAAAACTAGCCATAAGCCTGGGAAAGATGCTTATCTGCAGTCCAGCTAGGTCTATGAGGGTTAAATTATATATTGTTTTTACTGTTGTTTCATTTCACAAAACTGCAAAAGTCCAGGCAACATTTTGTCAGAAAAAAACAATAAAGAATATGAAAAGCCCATCTTCACAGAACATTGGACATTGCAAAACAACCTACAGCTATTATCGGATATATCAAAACTGACAAGTAAAACTTTGGCTGTTGATTGAACAATATTTCACATGGACAGCACAAGCTCGTCCACATTCACTTTTAAATGGAGCTGCTTATCCTGGAGAACTATGGGTAGGAAGTTTATGAGCTTAATTGAATTGGTGGTATTTGGATGATTGAAAAAAATTGGTGACATTGCAAAACTGGTTGTTAGCTTTTCGAGAGCAAAGCACCTCTCTTGCTCAACACTGAGCTCCAGGAGTGGCAGTGGATTTCAAGAGATACTAATCCTGTTCACATGCCTTTTCAAGGTACTCAGTAATGGTTTATGGATCAATTGTTAATGTATTTGCAATTCATTTTCTTGTGCCTGAAAGAAAAAAAAGTAGGACCCCAAATGCTAAATCTTAATGGATTGACACTTACATTAGTTCCCACATCTAACAGCCTCGTTTTTGCAAGGAAACATTTTGTCTTTTTTGACATCCAGCTTCAATCCAGTCATCCTCCAACCTCTGTTACATTCCCCCACCTCTTTCTGATATGTCTTAAAGTCCTATTTTATTGTATCTCTAATTGTATGAAAATATGCAAAAAAAAGAGTTTAACTCATTGAAAGCAATTTTATTCTTACGCAGTCCATAGAAAGGAAAATGGGAAAGAGAGGAGTGAAAAGGGAAATGAAAAATGGTGTGTAACTTTTTGTTAACGTACAGATAGGTGTTAGGTATTAGCTTAAGCGCGAGCTTTCTGCTTACATTTATGGACTTTGTATTAACGAAAAAATTAGCACATTCTGTTGTATAAATCCAGTGTTGTTAACTGTCTACCGGAAAGTGCATCAAATGCCTCATCCCAGAAGGCAGTTACTCTGAAGAAAGTGGGGGGGGGGAACAGAATGGGGATGGGGGACATGTCATTGTAGGCATTACGGAGCCCTGGAATGACACCAAGGTCCATTGAGACTACTGCACTGACATCCACAAGTTCTTGTTTTTCTGCAAGGTACTGTACTGAAATTTTATGATTGCCATTATTGGTTGGGAAAAAAAGGGAGATCTTCTCAAGGCATTTAAGCATAACATTAATCAGTCATTTTACAGCTGGGAGCAATTGGCTATTCCATTGTTACAGATACTATAAAATACCATTTTTAGCTTACAAATACATACAGACAAAAAAAAGAAAACAATTACTCTTAAGTTCATCTATCACATCCCAGACTTGAGTAGTGTTCCACTATGAATATGGGAAGTAGCTGGGAATTCCTTGAGAGCAAAGAACTAAGAAAGAGTTATGCTGTGCTACCCATGCAACAAATTCAGTATGCAAGGATCAGAAAAGGAATTAGCACTTCAAAAACCAGTTTGCATTTTGGATACCATTTCATTTCCTTAGCTGACATAAGCTTAAGTCAAGTACTATTGCTGGATTCTTGAGATCAGATTGACAAAAGCAACAGGAGTCAGAGATCTATATGTTTAACTGTGGAGGAAGATTCCTTCAGCAGAGTTGTTTTGTTGTCTAATCAAAGTAACAAAATATAATATTTGGATTTGTTTTGGTATCTCCTTCACTAGACCATAGTAGGTGTTCTGTATTGTTCTCCATGTGTCATACTTGCAAATATTTAATAGTTTAAAATTAATTTTAAAAGGTTATAAATAGACACTAATTTATTACTGCCTCTAGATGTGGATGCAGGAATGTGTAAGAGCAGAGAAGAGAAATATGGGAAGGATATAGTAAAAGAAATCATATTAAGTCAGTAATAGACTTCAGAGATATATCAGCCAGGCTTAGGAACTGCCTGTATGCATCCTGGCTACCAAATTTGTGAGAGGAATTCTAGTGAGACAAGAATAGAAATGCATGAACACTGGCTTGGAAACCTCATTGAAGTGGGTGAG